>NC_142753.1:8008557-8111057 GCF_051943395.1 Hippocampus bargibanti | reverse complement strand
GGCGCGTCAAAGCTTCAGTTGCTGCACTGGAGTCGCGGTGCTGTTCTTGGCTTGAGGGGAGACCTTTAAAAAAAATTAAAGACAAAAAAAAGGACAACGATTCTCTTTCGATGGGACCTCATGAGAGCAAGCTGCTATTCGTTTCAAATGGGATTTTGCTTTCGAGGTTGGGATGCTATTTACCCCCCAAAAAATGTAGTTATACTGTTTAAAATGTTTGTTATGGTCTTTGGTGTAATATGGTGGACCACCACTTTAAAACAGAATCATTTAAGGAGCTGACCATGTACTGCTTAACGTATTTACTGCCAGACGATGTGCAAAAATGTGTCCACTCCAATGCCAGGGTTTTTGTCATTGGTACTTGAATTCCAGGACCCGTAGAATATTGAGTTTTAGGACTACATAAATATTCAATGCTGCATTAGAAACCTTATACTCTCTTCTTTCATCAGAAAAAGAGTTAATTCCTAAATGATATGGGTCCGAAGTTACATGAACTTGAAATGAGGGCGGCTGTCCAAAATAAAATGCAATACATACAGTACATAGAATAAGTTAACATATGGAATATTTAAATTCATACATTAAAATAATATATGAAATGAGATATATACCTCAGATGATCTGAAAAAGAAACGTATTGCTGACACACATTAACAATTGCACAATTGAAGTACACAAAAAGAAAACAATGTTCCTCAAAGACAGGTTCTCTCACGTACTGGAAGGAAGGTGATGAAATTGCTACTTGACTATCTTTGCTATCTAGCTGCTGGCTAGCTCACTATTTGCTATCTAGCTCGATCTGTATTTGCTATCTAGCTGCTAGGTAGCTCTCTATTTGCTATCTCACTGGCTATCTATCTAGCTAGCTATTAGCTATCTATTAGCTAGCGAGCTAGCTTTCTATCTATTTGAGTTACTTTCGGGTTGAGTGAACGCTGGCACGTGTGGCTGCCGCTGCACTCCCACGGGAAAAACTCAACCTGTGACTGTAAAGTGACCTTGAGAGTTTTTAAAGGCGCTTATAAATGAAATGTGTTATTATTATTATGAGTCAATCACAAAACAAGCACAATAAAAACACAAATCAAATTATACATAATAAAATAAGAGATAAAATTAATGTGTTTGTGTGATTTCACCACTTATAATGCGTCCTAGCTCAGCCAGTGAGTGTGACGTGTCAAAGTAAGCATCCAATAAAAGTAACGGTATAAAATAAAGGGTTCATATTGACGTTATTTTTGTGGATATGTGTGCAAACATGTCGTCATTTCTAATAGCATGGCAACATTTTATTTGGGAATTTTTGGAGTTAATGGGACATGATTTTACTTGTGAGCTGTCCATGGTGCTGAAATTAGGATTTATTGTATTTTTACTGGCTGCCCAACCATGCTGGTAAAAAAAAAAACATTACAGGGGGCACATCAATGATAATAAAATCTTCAACAAGAGCTATTAAAAGCTAGCAATTAAATAACACACTGAGTTTGACAAGGCGTGTATGTGTGTGTTTTTTTTCATTTGGCTATTCCGGATGCCGCTTGTCATATTGCACTTTCATGATTGCACTGTAAAACACTTGGCAGGAGAGGAGGCTTTTTTTTATTAACTCATGGTTGTGCGACCTCCACGAAAATATATGTCTAATCAACAATGTTTTCTTCCTGCAGTGGTGCTGCTGAATTCAAAAGAGACACAAGCGGAGCTGGGCTGGACCTCATATCCACCCAATGGGGTGAGTCGGCATTTTTTGTTTTTGTGGATTGCAACCAATGTTTTTTCTTGCATTTTTTTGGGGATTTGATTTGCCTTTATTAGTGTCGTAGTTGAGATATTTACATTTCACAGCAGCAAAGTGAGTTATTATTATTATTATTATTATTGTTATTATTGTTATTATTATTGTTATTGTTATTGTTATTGTTATTGTTATTGTTATTGTTATTGTTATTGTTGTTATTATTATTATTAGATTTGCCTTTATTAGTCTCGTAGTTGAGAAATTTACATTTCACAGCAGCAAAGTGAGTTATTATTATTATTATTATTATTGTTGTTGTTATTGTTATTATTGTTATTGTTGTTATTATTATTATTATTATTATTATTGGATTTGCCTTTATTAGTCTCATAGTTGAGAAATTTACATTTAACAGCAGCAAAGTGAGTTATTATTATTATTATTATTATTATTATTATTATTATTGGATTTGCCTTTATTAGTCTCGTAGTGGAGAAATATACATTTCACAGCAGCAAAGTGAGTTATTATTATTATTATTATTATTATTATTGGATTTGCCTTTATTAGTCTCGTAGTGGAGAAATATACATTTCACAGCAGCAAAGTGAGTTATTATTATTATTATTATAGTGATTATTATTATAGTGATTCAATCCACTTTCACTCGGTTCCAATTAAAATTCAAAGCCAGACATATTCAAATGAACATTTGAATACAAATCAGCAAAGCCCAAAACAAACTTTTAAAAAAAATGTCTCTCATTGTCTCCCCCTAGTGGGAGGAGATAAGCGGCGTGGATGAAAAGTACAAGCCCATCCGGACCTACCAGGTGTGCAACGTGATGGAGCCCACCCAGCAGAACAACTGGCTGCAGACGGGCTGGGTGGCGCGTCGTGGGGGCCAGCGCATTTTTGTGGAGCTTCAGTTCACACTGCGCGACTGCAACAGCATTCCCGGCGTGGCGGGCACCTGCAAGGAGACCTTCAACCTCCTCTACGTGGAATCGGACAGGGATCTTGGCGGCGTGACCCGAGAGGACCGCTACACCAAGATCGACACCATCGCCGCTGACGAGAGTTTCACGCAAGGCGATTTGGGCGAAAGGAAAATGAAGCTCAACACGGAAGTACGGGAGATCGGTCACCTCAACCGGCGGGGCTTCCACTTGGCCTTCCAGGACGTCGGGGCCTGCGTGGCTCTAGTGGCCGTGCGGGTGTACTACAAGCGCTGTCTGGCCACCGTCCAGAACCTGGCCATTTTTCCCGATACAGTCGCCGAGGCGGCTTTTTCCACGCTGGTCGAGGTGCGCGGCAGCTGCGTCAACAACTCGGAGGTGGATGCCGACAGCCCTCCCAGGATGCATTGCAGCGCCGAAGGGGAATGGCTGGTCCCCATCGGGAAATGCAGCTGCAGTGCGGGTTTCGAGGAGGGCCACAGCAGCTGTGAAGGTAGGAATGCGTCAACGGCGGGTGCGGAAATGACTCACCAGACATAAATAATAACCACAATGATCTTAACTCATTCACTGCCAGACATGTGAAAAAGTGTGTCCACTCCAGTGCCAGGGTTTTTGTCATTGTCACTTGAATTCCAGGACCCATAGAATATTGAAATTTAGGACTACATATACATTCAACACAGCGTGAAAACAACCTTAGACTCTCTTCTTTCATCAGAAAGAAAGAGTTAATAGCTAAATTATATGGGTCTGGAGTTATATGAGCTTGAAATGAGGGCAACTGTCCAAAATACAATACAATACACATATTGAGATCACTTTAGTGCCAGGGTTTTTGTCATTGTCACTCGAATTCCAGGACCCACAGAATATTAATTTTTTGGACTACATTAACATTCAATACAGCGTTAGAAACCATAGACTATCTTATTTCACCAGGAAAAAAGAGTTAATTCCTAAATTATATGGATCTGGAGTTATCCGATCTTGAAATGAAGGCAGCTGGCAAATACAATACAGTACATACATATTGTGTCCACTCTAGTGCCAGGGTTTTTGTCATTGTCACTCAAATTGCAGGATCCACAGAATATTGAGTTTTAGGACAACATAAATATTCAATGCAGTGTTAGAAACCTTATACTCTCTTGTTTCATCAGAAAAAGAGTTAGTTCCTAAATGATATGGGTCTGGAGTTATATGGGCTTGAAATGGGGGTGGCTCTCCAAAATAAATGCAATATTGGTTTATATAACACTTTAACAACAACTGATGTTGGAACAAAGCACTAACATGGAAAAACTGGGAAATTATGCCCCCTTGTGGAAGGAAAAAACATTGCCAGAGGCCATGGCCAGCGCTTTATCGGCACCTAAACAACACCTCTCCTTGGAGTATTTAGCGACGCGGACACAAATGCGCTGGGTGTCTCGACGCAGCTCGATAATATTGAAGGGCCTGTGAGTCGCGAGTGATAATGGCGGTGTGGGATGATTAGCGCGGACAATGTCAACGGTCACGCTAGTTCCTCTGCGACACTGGATTAGCGCGCGGTTAGCGCCGTCGCTTGTTTGCTAAAAGTTGTCGCTGGGATTGGAACGTTGAGTTGTGTTTATTTATGGATGGATGGATGGATGGATGGATGGATGGATGGATATATATATATATATATATATATATATATATATATATATATATATATATATATATATATATATATATCTAGGTAACCATTAAAATGAGAATAATCCGTTCCCAGGTCCCCATAAAACATAATTTTCTGCTTTCTAAATCTCTAAGCCTTAAAACGACACAAAATATACCTTTATTCATGTATAATAAATGTGCTATAGTATTATGATTAAAGAAATAAACTGTACTGTACAATAAAGTCATTTTATTTACCTTTGTGATGGTCGTTAATGGCTTGATGGAATGGAATGGCCGGTTTCCTCAGCATTAAACACTTGATGAGGAACGTAACCTTCTTTCACCATCTTGAGGAATGATCCTTTGGAGGTGCTTTCTCTGCGATAATTTTATCTAGTTCCTCATCAATTGTGTTCTGTTTAGCTGGGTTGATAGCTTTTTGCATCAAGTGTACAGATGACTTGTGCGGGTTATTTGTGGAGCCTGATTGATGGGATATTTTAACTGTTTTCTATCCATTTTCTCACTATTCTCACACATTTTTTTTTTGTTTCAAGCTCTGTCATCTCCCTTTCGTGTGTGTGTTTACTCACTCTCTCTCTGTCTGTCTGTTTCTTTAATGGTTAAACCCCCAACCCCCTCACTGCTGGGTTCTTGACCAATCACGTGGATGTAACCGAATACGCCATTTTGTTTTTTTGGAGAACGGCCTCGTTCTCCAACGACACATCACTCATTGTGGCAGCTCCGTGTGTATCCCGAAAAATAGTTTGTATGTCAAGGTAAAAATGTCATAAATGTAACGTTCGTAAATCGAAAAGTTCATAAGCCAAGGGGTTCGTAAACCGAGGTTTCACTGTATTCTCCGTTTTACCGGCTGTCGGCGAAGCTGGCGCGCTCTTTATCACATATCTGCGGCTTTTCCACCTATGGCCGCACACATGTTCCTCTACATCCGGTCTCATTACGAAATGATGAAACGCCGCCAGCCGCTCCGGTCTGAGGCGAAAAAAAAATACATAAATTATGTAATCATTCACCTCGCAAAGCGCCGTGTTTTTGGGTCGCTTTCTCGCCGAGTTCCTTCCTTTTCTAATTAAGGCCGCCGCGTCTTTACCGTGTAATTACCGCTAACGCGGCGCCATGCCTTCAGCACATTCTCTTATTATCTTTCTGTTGTTTGCTGCTCAACAATCCGGCTGGCGGCGTCCTCACCGCACCGCTGTTTCTTCCTGTCGCTGTCTTTTCCTCCTTTCTTGCACTTCATCACTTCTCTGACCTATTTACCCGCACAGCCCATGCACTCAGGCTGATGTGGAAGTGCAAGATTTAATTTTTTTTGTCCCAAGTGATTCTTCTTAATGGCATCTGGGACGTTTTTCATTATTATTTTGGACTACAGAGCTGTTTTTCCGTCTCCGCGACTTTACTTGTTTTGCGTACTATTTCAGTCATCCCTCAAGCCTGACCCCCTCCCCCCCATCTGCCCCCTGTTGAGACCATGTGGCAGGGTGAGGCGGGTGGAAAGGCGGGTTAAATGGCTGAAATCTGCTCTTGACGCTGCAGATTTATTTGGCCTCCCGCTTGTGTGGAGTGGAGGTTGTTTATGCGTGATATTTATTTCTATTCATGAATTTCTTCGAGAATTGAAAATATGATGAAGAGCGGTATTCATTTGTTCTGGTTTTGCTTTTTCATGCTTGGGTGCCGATAAAGCACTGACCATGGCCTCTGCCAATGTTTTTCCTTTTGCATTTGACTAAAAATATCAGCCTGTGTGTTTTGGGTATTTTAGATGCTATAAAACGTTTTTCAACAAAACAAATGGTGTCGGTTGTCCTTTAGAGTTGGAAATTTGCTCGTGTTTGGCGAATCCTGGATCAATTAAAAATAAATAAATAAATATCCATTTTCGGTGAGAGGCCATTGTGGAACAATTGCCCTTCTGTCCCACAATCACCCCCAATATCCACCCTTCCACCCCACAATTCAACCTCCACTAATAACTTTCCATCTGTTCAAAATTGAAGTGGGATCTGTGTATGGCGCTATCTGCCCCCACTTAACCTCAGAGAAATGTACTTTTTAGTCGAACAATGGAAGAAAATGGAAAAAATGGCGACCTCAGCCAGGTGAACAAACACACTTATTATGAAAGAGGCCCCGGTCGGAAATATTGTGCAATTATTATCTTTTTTTTTTTTTAATTTTCATTGATCTGCGACATTAGCAGGGACGCCTCAATCACGCGCAGATGCATGCGCATTACTTTCACCATTACCCGACCATCTGTTTGTTCCGCCTCAGCTTCGAACAAAACGCGTGCTTGGTTGTGATGTCGTCAGGCAGAGTTGCATAGAAAACCAAGCACGAATGGGAATTGGGGGGGGGGGGGTCGGGAACGGGCGATTGCAATTGACAATTTCGCCACTCCTGATCTATCGTCACTCGCCACCGATAAACTTATTTCATCAGATGAAAAGGTTTCTTCTGCCGTCGTGTCATTTGTACTTCTTTGAAGGTGTCGGACGTTTCGCTTCTCATCTGAGGAGCTTCGTCAACGAACTAAAATTTGCTGGTGGCTCTGACCCAATATATATATGCTGTATATACCTCATGTCCAGATATGGCGGTGCCTGACTTCTGCTTTGATAGGTCGCTGCTCAAAAGTTGGGGGGAGCAGAGGACAATTCCGTGAGGCTACAATGATTACTTCTTTTGTCCTGTCTGATTATGGTCTATGACCAGCCCCGATTGCCCCATTCGCCCTAGTATCACCTCATCAGCGTAACTAAGCCTACGTGGAAACGATCTAAGAAGCCTGTTGTAAGCACTATCAGAGTATATGGGGAGAATTGTTAAGATTGCATAACTGTCGATGTTTTTATGTTTCTGTTGTGTTTATTATTTTGCTTTATGTTGACTATTATGTGAAGCTCTTTGTTAGAGTGGCAGCTTTTGTGAAAGCGCAATATAATACATTAATAGGATGTATTGTATTGTTGTATGAAACCCGTGTTATCATTGTTTTAGTCACTCTCAACTGCTTTAGTCCATTTTAGAAAAAAAATACAGATACAGTGATACATTGGCTTACGAACTTAATTGGTTCCCAGACAGATTGTATAAGACGAAAAGTGTGTATCCCCAAAAAATATTTCTCATAGGAAACCATTAAAATGAAAATAATCCGTTCCCAGGTCCCCATAAAACATAATTTTCTACGCCTTAAATTTTGTAGTTAGAAGAACAGGCTTGTTCGTGAAAGACACATCACTGACATCATTGACACAGCTCCGTGTACGACAAAAGTTCGTATGCCAAGGTAAAATTTTCATAATTTCGTAAACCGAAAAGTTCGTAAGCCAAGGTAAACCGAGGTAGTTGAATTTGTCATTTTTACCTCCCTATCATCCACAATACAATCCGGACAGGCCGCGAGTGAGCCTTTTGCCACGTTGTGTGTATTTGCACAGTTTGAACAATCCGACTCGGCGGTGCGGATAAGGCACGCATACGTTGGTTTGTATGTGTTTCTCCTCGGCGACAAATTGTGCAAACACACACCATATCATGGACAAGAAATTACCGGATGTCCCGCTAAGGCCCGACATGAATGCGTCAACACGATATGGAAAAAACATATTGGGATTCACCTCGCTGATTATCTGATTGTTCACGTTGACTGTGGGGGTGACGATAAAGCATTGGTCAAACCTCTGGTAGAGTGGGCAGCATTTGCCTTTTGTCCATGTTAGTGCTTTGTTACAACTTCAGCAATTGTTAAATATAAATCAATATATATGTATTGCATTGTATTTTGGACAGCCGCCCCCATTTCAAGCTAAGATAACTCCAGACCCATATAAACTTAGGAATTAACTGTTTTGTTTTTTAAATTAAAGAAGATAGTATTCTATGGTTTGTTACGTTGAATTGAATGTTTATATAGTCCGAAAACTCAATATTCTATGGGTCCTGCTATTTGAGTGAAAATGACAAAAACTCATACAAGCTCATTTGAAGGACAACCATTTTTTTGTTTCCTAACTGACATCAGGAAAAACGTTTTATAGCATCTAAAATACCCAAAACACGCAGGCTGATATTTTTAGTCAAATGCAAAACACTAATAAATATGAGTTATTGTCCCAAAACTACTTCAAAATGACCTCAGAGATGCTGAGTTTCAGAAGGTCCCGCCCCCTTGTTTGTGACATCACGCCAGGACGTCTTGCCTTGCTCGAGAATCAAAACAATGGCTTCAGATTCGGAGAAGATGCTTTCTTGTTACTCATTCAGTTATGAATATGATTCAAATAGTTCTGAAGAGGAAAGCATAAATGTCTGCAATCGATTAAGTAGAAGTACTTGCGTATCAATTCGAGCCGTCAGGACTCCGATTTAGCGTCCCAGAAAATGCACAAGATGGCGCCCAAGCTCCTTTGGAAATGGACTGATTTGTCTGCTGGGAATTTGGGTTACCTAGTATCAAATAGTAGTCTTGGTTCAACACGCAATGATTCACCATTGCGTTATTTATGTGTTTTCCTTCTAATTTCGCCTTCAACACGGATAAACACGACCAAACAAAGTACCCAAAATGCATTGTGTGTCGCTTTCTCGGGGCGTTCCTTTAGTGACGTCACGTCAGGCATCGTCATCAACTCGAAAATAAGACTTCCTGAATATTCAGCGCGAGTCTTAAAACGTAAAATATAGCTATATGCGGTGGAATCTTTGTAAAATACACTCAGTAGAAGTCATTTGAAGTTATTTTACAAATTATGGACACAACTTGTCCGGAGGCGTCGGTTGTCCTGTATTTGCTGATGTTATAGATTGTTTTGTTTTTGTTTTTTTTTGCCCGAGAAGCCGCATGACATCTTTGCCCGATCAATCGTGTTTGTTTAGTGGTAGCCAACCCCGCCGACTGTGATGGATGACGTATTTATGAAGCGTCCCCGAGTCCATGATTAAGGATTGCAAGTATCATCCAGTTAGACCAAAAAAGAAAGTCCGGTGGATTAAATAGAGGACAGACACAAAAAAAGATGGGGAGTGGGGGGCTGTTGAGGATGAAGGGAATGATAAATGACTTGAGGGAAGCATGACGTGGGGATTTCGGGAAGGAAGTCAGTAGTTGGGATGAGAAAGGAAAAACAAGGCCGCCTGCTCGGAGCGGAAGGTTAAAGTCAGCGGGAAGTGTTGGATTCCCGCTAGCCGCATAAACACTCGTATGCACATTTCACAATTATTTATTGATGATTTAAAAAAAAAATGGGGCGGGGGAATCGGGGATGATGACTTAGCTCAATGTGCCATTCGTCTTTTCTATCCCAACGCTTGAACATTCACATGCGAGCAGATTTTTTAATTGGTCTTCCCCCTATGCTACGTCATTATTCTCATTTAGCACCTAGCGTAAATCTTGTTTACGCGGCAGCGCTAGTAAAACAGACAGCGGGCAACGACCGCTTGGAATGACGGATGGATGGACGGATAGCAGGACGGTAGATAATACCGCTAGTGCTTCCAGATAGTGTTTCATTGTCTGTAGATAAAAGAACTGTTTTTGTACGGATTGTTTTCGATATTTTTCTTGTTTCTGTCACACTGGGGTGTTGTTGTTGTGTGAGTAGCAGCATTGCAAGCAATTCACATTTTGTAAAACTCATTCACTGCCATTCACAAATTTATTCGGGAATTGAACGTATAACGTTGAGCGCCATCCCTGAATTTGTTCGTTTTTTATGCTTGGGTGCTGATAAAGTGCTGCTGGCCATGAGCTCTGGCAATGTTTTTTTGTTTCCACAATTTCTCTTTTTTCCATGTTAGCGCTTTGTTCCAGCTTCAGGTGTTGTTAAAGCGCTATACAGACTGCTCCGCTACTTACGAATATCCGTGTTATGAACAATGGTACATACAAACAATTTTGTAGTAACCTATGTAGTATTCTCTCCAGTTGTACATGTACATATCTTTTTAGAGCATATATTTTATAAAATGTTAATTTTTAGGTACAAACCAATACTGGTTACTTATACAAGCCTTAAACATACATTCCATACAAAATATAGCACTGAAGAAACTTATGAACAAATGTATCTCGTTTTTGCACGTCTGGCAAATCATGGCCATCATTTACTGTATTTTACGGTGTATAAGGCACACCCAAAAGCCTTGATTTTCTTCAAAAGATAACCCTGTGTGTTGTACGCCGCTGCGCCTTATATGTGAAGTCATATTAAGCCACAACAGGTCTGGCAACTACTGTCAGCAGCCACCGACTCCATTCAAGAAGTAGTACGCAGCCTCTACTGTAGCGCCTTATCATGTCGTGTGTCTTATATTTGCATAACTTTTATATACAGTGATACCTTGGCTTACGAATTTAATTGGTTCCCAGACAGAGTGTGTAAGGCGAAAAGTGTGTATGCCAAAAATTTATTTCCCATAGGAAACCATTAAGATGAGAATAATCTGTTCCCAGTTCCTCATAAAATAAAATTCTACTTTCTAATTTTCTAAGCCTTAAAACTACACAAAATATACCTTATTTTATGTCTAATAAATGTACTCTGGTATTATAATTAAAGAAATAAACTGTACTGTATAATAAAGTCGTTTTATTTACCTTTGTGATGGTCGTTAATGGCTTGATGGAATGGAGTGGCCGGTTTCATCAGCATTGAACACTTGATGAGGAGCGTAAGCTTCTTCTTTCAACATTTTGAGGAATGATCCCTTGTAGATGTTTTCTCTGTGATAATTTTATCTAGTTCCTCATCAATTGTGTTCTGTTTAGCTGGGTTGATAGCTTTTTGCATAAAGTGTACAGATGGCTTGTGCGGGTTGTTTCTGGAGCCTAATTGATGGGATATTTTAACCTTGCAGTCTACACTATGCCTTTGAACTATCAAAGTTGAAATTCTTTCACTGTTTGCCTGTCTCTTTAATGTTTAACCCCCCACCCCCCACTGTTGCATTCTTGACCAATCACGTGGCTTTAACCGAAGAGTGGGGGCGTGGAATAGAGGACAAAAACAGTCGGCCGCCATTTTGTTGTTAGAAGAATGGGCTCGTTCGCGAACGACACATCACTCATTGAGGCAGCTCCGTGTCCAAAACAAGTTCGTATGCCAAGGTAAAATTTTCATAAATGTAACGTTCGTAAAGCAAAAATTCCGTAAGCCAAGGGGTTCGTAAACCGAGGTATCACTGTATTTATATTTTATATTTGGGAAAGTTTTTTTTCATTCACCTTAGGTGCGCCTTATCGTCCAGTGCGCCTTATAGATGGAAAAACTTTGAAAATACACCATTCATTGGGGGTGCGCCTTCGACTCCAGTGTACCTTATACTGTACATCGGAAAATACATTATTGATTCGAAGAAAATGTCCGCCTCGTCGGCCGTCATTCCAAGCGGATATTTTGAATGTCTTTCACTCGGACAAGCTGCTGCCCGGCTGTCACGCCGGTGATGTCCTTCCATCCAAGTAGGACAAATTGAATCGGCCCCTCGAGGGCTGCCTGAGGGGACATCGCTCACTCTTCCTATAACTGGGGGGCTTCCGCTGAAACAACTCGGCAACAGCGCTTTGTCATTTCACCACCGGGGGGGGGGGGGGTCAAACTGTTTGGCCATGGCAGTTTGCCTCGCCGGCATGAAAAGATTCCTTTCATCCTTGGTGACGGCCATGTTCAAACCGTCGATTGGTCTCGACATCAAAACATTTCGACGGTCGCGTCTTGAGAGCGTCATCTGATCCCTCGAGGGTCTTACATACTCATTGATGGCACGTGAGAAATCTTCTCTTTGAAACACTGGCGTCAGTAACTACTCTGACCCCCACCCTAGCTTATTCTTTTATCCAAGCGCCCTTTCTCTCTCGCTCTTTGCCGACTGACCGTTGTTTATATGGCTGTAAAATTCAATTAGGCTGCAGGCGAACAGGCCGGCCTGCATTACAACCTGCCAGGGTGACATTTCATTTGCAATGAATCATGGGCCAGAGGAGGCCTGGGCAGGCGAGCAAAACAACACTTCTCTTGCGATCTGTCCACTTTTTCCAACCCCCCCCCCCAAAAAAAACCCTCATTTTTAACACCCTCTTCTTGTTACTGTACTTCATTTCCGATCTCACAGCTTCCGCCTCCTTTACGGCTCTTGTAAAAAGTCGAAACATTCTTGTTTCTGTCATTTATCCCTCTGCAAAAAAAAACTGTATATATATATATATATATATATATATATATATATATATATATATATATATATATATATATATATATATATATATACAGTAAAGTCTCGTTATATCGATATTCAAGGGAGTCCGAAAAAATATCGATATAACCGGGACTATCGATATATCCGACCCTGTTTGCATGTAATTTTCTCCGTGCGTGCATAGAAATAGTATCGATATAACCGGGACTATCGATATATCCGATATCGATATAACGAGACTTTACTGTGTATATATATATATATACAATCATAACCTCCAGACCCTATTTTTAAAAATAAGGTCTGTAGGTTATGGTCGTAAGTACGGGTGGTCGTAAGTCGAGCTGGTTGTAAGTCAGATGTTACCTGTATAGCTAGCTATTTAGCTTTCTATTTATCTATTAGCGCTCTATTAGCTAGCTAGCTAGCTTTCTATCTATTACTTCCAGGTTGAGTGAACAATATATACAGTAAAGTCTCGTTATATCGATATCGGATATATCGATAGTCCCGGTTATATCAATACTATTTCTATGCATGCACGGAGAAAATTACATGCAAACAGGGTCGGATATATCGATAGTCCCGGTTATATCGATATTTTTTCGGACTCCCTTGAATATCGATATAACGAGACTTTACTGTATGTCTATTAGCTATCTAGCTAGCTCGCTATTACCTATATAGCTACCTATTAGCTATCTATTTGCTATCTATTTGCTAGCTTTCTATCTATTTGAGTTACTTCCAGGTTGAGTGTATGCTGGCGTGTGTGGCTGCCACTGCTCACCCACAGAAAAAACGTATTCGGTGACTGTAAAGTGACCTTGAGAGTTTTGAAAGGCGCTTATATTATTATTATTTATATATACGATTCACACTATTTTTGTGACCTAAAACACACACTATTCAATTGAGGTCACTTTGAGCAGTGAAGTTAATAATGTGCTTGCACAAGTGTGCCCACCCTCTTTTTTCAGAGGGTGTGCTTGTGTTCAGAATAATCAATCGTACTCTTGATAAATGGGAGTCAGCACACATCCGCCACTGCATAAAAACAATTCCGCTTCACCTCAGATGAAGTTTGTTTGTTCTGGTCAGCTTTCCTGGCATTTTTTCATTTGGATTTCGTTTGTCGTTTTGATTTTTCTCCCCCCCGATTGATGTCTTTGAACGATCAAATAGCTTTGATGTGGTGGATCGCTTTTTTAAACTTTTTTTTAATTCCTTCTTAAAAAGATGTGATCGTTTTTTATTAGAATTGTACATTTTACATTACATTAAAATATTTATGTACAGTGATACCTTGGCTTACAAACTTAATTGGTTCCCAGACAGAGCGTGTAAGGCGAAAAGTGTGTATCCCAAAAATTATTTTCCCATAGGAAACCATTAAAATTTGAATAATCCGTTCCCAGCTCCCCATAAAACACAATTCTAAGTCTACTTTCTAATTTTCTAAGCCTTAAAACTACACAAAATATACCTTATTTTATGTATAATAAATGTGATATGGTATTATAATTGAAGAAATAAACTGTACTGTACAATAAAGTCATTTTATTTTTCCTTTGTGATGGTCGTTGATGGCTTGATGGAATGGAGGAATCACGTGTCTTTAACCAAAGACTGGGGGCGGGGAACAGAGGACAAAAACAGTCGGCTGCCATTTTGTTGTTAGAAGAACGGGCTCGTTCGCGAACGACACATCACTCATTGAGGCAGCTCCGTGTGTATCTCGAAAAAAGTTTTTATGCCAAGGTAAAATTCTCATAAATTTAATGTTCGTAAACTGAAAAGTTCGTGAGCCAAGGGGTTCGGAAACCGAGGTATAACTGTCGTTTTTTTTACATAAGCAAAAAAAGTGCAATTTGAATATTTAGATCCTATGTAGTGCTTGCTGCATCTTTTGCTTGAAAACAACGCTAACTCTTCCCATATGCTATGAGCAGCTGTTGTTTGAAATGAGCTGAATTTTTTGTTGTACCCACCCCCACTTTGCCAAGTTAGAAAATGTTCACATCTCAAAATAGAAATGCTGCATCATTACATCGCCCGCCAAACTTTTAGATGACAAATTACTTTTTAATATGACCTGAGAAAAAAAAAGCACTTTAAACAAATGTGAAGTAATGCTGACACACATCTCAAATTGCACGACTAAGAAAAACAAAAACAAAAAATCATTAGAAATAATACAAAGTTTGGACGTAAATGGGATACTTCAGTGTGAATAATTCCGATGTTATATTAGTATGTATTATTATATTAGTATCCCATTTTAAATTCCATCCACGGGCTCGCGTTCTACCGTTCGTCAATGTATATTCATCAATAATGCAACGTCATGCAAGTGCTCCAATTTAATCTCCCGATTAACCCCTTCAGCTACTCCGCTTGCGGAGAGACTTGAGAAGAATTGATCTTGGGCCTCAGAACAAAAATAATTCACAGGTCTCAGCGTAACAGATTTTACGTCTGTGTACGCTCTCAGTCGTACAGGAGTGGTCCATCGATGAAAAGGTTTCTTCCGCCGTCATCTGTACTTCTTTAAAGGTGTCGGACGTTTTGCTTCTCATCCAAGAAGCTTCGTCAGAAAACTAAAATTTGCTGGTAGTTTTGGCCCTATATATATATATATATATATATATATATATATATATATATATATATATATATATATATATATATATATATATATATATATCCCAACTGTCCAGATATGTCTGCTATGTTAAGGCCCCTGCTCCAAGATTACATCTATTGTCCAGCCTGATTATGGGGTCTACGACTGGCCTGATTGCCCCATTTGCTCTGATATCACCTCATCAGCATAACTTAGCCTATGTGGTCTAAGAAGTCTGTTGTGAGAACAATCCAAATTAAACCTCACCCCACCATAGCGATTTAGTGAAGGGTTTTGCATTTTTTTTAAATAATAGCTTAAAAGCGAAAACGTCCGACCCCTTCAAAGAAGTACAGATGACGGCTGGAGAAACCTTTTTATTGGTAACAGATTTTGTATTTTTTTATCCATCAAAGATGGCAAATCTTATCCAATCACCCATCATTCACTTTTACCAACCCTCCAACCCCCTTCCACAAACCTGGAAAAAAAATCACATAAGTGAGTAAGGCAGAGGAGAAAAAAATCAACTTTCTGCAGGAAAAGATTAGGCAAGAGTACAGACGATTTAAATAAAGATCAACCCTCCACCCCGCATCCCGCCCTACAGGGTTCATCCTAAAACCGGACTCGGCGTGGTCATTTAGCGCAATGCATTCATCCAAAGATCTAACGATTCAATAAACGCTGTCGAACAGTGTGACGCGTACGTTTGGGTGCGCCATGATAACGCTGCGGCGTGAAAGGAGCTATTATCTTCAAGCGGCATAGCAGCGGGACCGGAAAATGATTTTTTTTTAAATACATTCAAAACTTCAGAGAACGAAGCTGCTGAGGATAAAAAAAAAAAAAAACATGCATATGAAGGTCAAGGTGTGCCTCCTGCTGAACGAGAGAACACAAGGGGTCGTTTGTTTGTTCGATGCGGCGGGCTTATCGGAATGGTGGTGGGTGGTCATCTTTTCCGAGGAAACCTTGGCTGG
This sequence comes from Hippocampus bargibanti, assembly GCF_051943395.1. Taxonomy (NCBI): domain Eukaryota; kingdom Metazoa; phylum Chordata; class Actinopteri; order Syngnathiformes; family Syngnathidae; genus Hippocampus; species Hippocampus bargibanti. The sequence continues at coordinate 8,094,848 of NC_142753.1, read as the reverse complement.
GGATGCGTAGCCATTCAAATTCGAAGTCACGCGACGTGAACTTTGTGAAGGGAAAAACATTGCCATAAGTCTAACTAGCGTTTTATCAGCACCCAAACAAGACAAAACAGAACCCAAACAAATTCGGGAATGGCGCTTTACGTCATATTTTCAATTCCCGAATAAATTTGTGAATGTCAGTGAATGTTCAGGGACAAAGTACATTAGCTTTGAATGGTTTGCTAGCATCTAACCTTGCCATTATAGTTAAAGGACGACCGACGTCAATTTTTTGTTTTTTAACTGACACTAGACAAACATTTTATAGCATCTAAAATACCCAAAACACGCAGTATGATATTTTTAGTCAAATGCAAAACACCAATAAAAATGACTTCAAGTGTCCAAAATCTGCAAAAAAATTGAGCTGAGAATTGGGCATTTTCAGAAAGTCCCGCCCCCCTTTCGTGACGTCACGCCAAGATGTCTTGTGAACCAAAACAATGTCCTTCAGATTCGGAGAATATGCTTTCTTGTTCCACATCCAGTTATGAATATGATTCAACTAGTCCTGATGAGCAAAGCATACATGTTTGCAATCGATTAAAGAATTTATTTGAGCCATTTTGAGGCAAACAGGCAGGGGGGAATGTCTCACCCAATAAGACGCAGAAAAATGGCGACCAGCTCCGGTGAGGAATGAATCAGCTCATTTCCACAGGCTGATACATTCTTTCCATGGACTTTGCCTCCCTCTGCTGGCGGCTTTTGGGTGTAAGACACGGTTTAAAAAAACGACAGTACAGCAAAATACATTGACGTGATGGAAAGACGCTACAAAGCGTCTTTTTTTACGGTGAGGAGGCGGTCCTTTTCTGACGTCACGTACGGACTCGTCACCAACTCAAAAACAAGACTTCCTGAATGTTCAGCGCGAGTCTTAAAACGTAAAATATAGCTATATGTGGTGGAATCTTATTAAAATACGCCCAGTAGAAGTCATTTGAAGCCATTTTACAAATTATGGACACAACTTTTCCGGAGACGTTGGTTGTCCTTTAAGGTCATATCAAGGGCATTATAGTTAAGGTCATATCAAGGGCATGTGAAGGGAGGTCATTGAAGTCGATGCTAACACCCACCCGCCACGCCGCAAGTCAGCATCCGAGTGACGAGTCATTGCTGCGGCTAGCATGTGCGCGGTCTGCGACAAGTCAGTGCGCTGAGATGACGCCCAATTTGTTTTGACAATCGGGCACTCGAACGGACTTGCAGAGTCACTTGGCTGTCGTGAAACGCGATGACATTTGCTATAAATGGCCATTGAGTTATTTTGTGGGGCACTCGAACGGTTGGAGTGATGTTTTTTTGAGGATGTGGCATTTTATGTCTATAGGCGCATTTTTATATTATGTTATACTGTATTTATTTGTTTTTTTTTCCTCCCCACTCATTTTCTCAACACAGCTCCTCCTCTTTACTTTTACACACATTTTTCTCAAAGACAAAAGAGAAGTTTTCCCCTCCTGTCCGGGACATTGGATCGATCCATCTTAAAACCACCTGCCAGTATTCCAAACTGCTGGGCCAAACCAATAAACGCCACACGTGGGGGCGAGGGGGGATTACCTCTTTGCGCCATTCTCCTTGACTTGACTTTTACTTCCCCCCACCTATCGCTTGCCCCCAAGCTCTGATACCTTCTGAATCTCTCTCGTGTAATCTTGATCCTACTTTGATCGATACTGTTGCCCTGCTCGCGCCACTTTTCTCCCAGCTTGTCGCAGTCCTCTGCTTGCGGGATGCATCTTTGGAACACGACCATCTTGCATCCCCGCGGGGGGAAAAAAAGGATGCCGCTTGTGATACTTTTGACTTCCAAACTGCTCAATCCGTTCGTACAATAAGTTATTCGGTCGTGAGCAGCAAGTCCAATTCCACGCCTGAAAGTTTATTTGCGTGCGTTTGACTCGACATCCTGGCAAAAGCTCAACCCCCTGAAAGGCCGGGTCGATACGCAGTGTGAGGAAAAGACAATAACCCCGGTGGCAAACCTCTCATCACCACAATCTTTCCTCTCCCTCTCTTAATCTGTCTCTGTCTCTCTGTGGGTCTCTCTCTTCCATTCCTCCCTCATATGTGCTTGTGACCCTGGTGCCCCGCCACACACACACCCAAGATACTTTCACACTGGCTTATTATTATTATTATTATTATTATTATTATTATTATTATTATTATTGTTGTTATTATTAGTAGTAGTATGCTACTATTATTATTTGTATTATTATTATTCAGATTCTATTATTATTATTATTATTATTATTATTATTATTATTATGATGCTACTATTATTATGCTACTATTATTATTTGTATTATTTGTATTATTATTATTATTATTATTATTATTATTATTATTATTATTGTTGTTGTTATTAATATTAATAGTATTAATGGTATAATTTGTATTATTATTTGTATTTTATGTATTATTATTATTATTAGTAGTAGTAGTAGTAGTAGTAGTAGTAGTAGTATTATTAGTATTATTATTATTACTCTCATTATTCTTATTATTACTATCATAGTTACTATTATTGTTGGCAGCAAATTATTATTATTTTATATTATTATTATCAGTAGTAGTCGCATTATTATTATTATTATTATTTTTATTATTATTATAATTATTTTTATTATTATTATTATTAATATTCTTTGTATTATCATTATTTTTTATTATTATATGATTACAATGATTATTGTTATTCTTATTCTTATTATTGTTATTTCTATTAATAGTATTATAAATAATATAAAATGACTATTATTATTAGTAGTAGTAATCGTAATAGTATTATTAGTATTATTAGTATAAGTAATAGTATGAGTATTACTAGTATTACCATTATTGTGATTATTATTATTATCATTATTTTCTATTATTCGTATTGCTATTATTCTTATTGTATTTATTTAGTTTGCTCATTCGTTAATTTTATTTGTAGCTAAAAATAATTTGTTTTTTTTCATTTAAATTCATTCATTTATTTTGTTTGGAACCAAACTATGTCCCAATACTTTTGTCCATCGTGTTGTTCACTTCCCCTTGTTCGTCACTTTGTCATTTGTCGTTCTCCCCAATCGCTTCTGCACATAGCTCGGACTTTACAATCACCCAAACGTAACAACATACAAATATGCGAGAATACATACATGTCGGCGTATGTATTCATATTTTGCGTATTCATATTTGTCATCAAATCTCCTCGTTACAGTCACGATCCCTTTTTCCCCGCGCCATCAATCTATATACAATCTATATACAATCATATGTGAATATTTATTTGAAGGTGGATAACACCCAATTCCTATCTCAGGAATCAAACAGCCATCCAGACTCGTCACCACGCTGGCTTTGTAGCTCCGGGGCCGCCATTCTTTTCTTGTAACTCTTCCTCCGATTCATTAGCGAGGCGGCATTGTCGTATATTTCCCTCCGAGGAGCCATTTTTTAAGTATAACAAAAGAGAGGCCAGCGTCGTTGTGATTTATTTGACTCCTCTGATTGGCTCAGCATTAAATCAGTAACCAAGAGATGCGCCAGGGCGATTTGCGTCGCCGCGGCCCGTTACGAATGAGCTCGGCTGTTGTGTCGTTGTGAGCGCGAGGTTTATAGACCGTGCTAAATGTCCTCTGGCGTGCGAGCCATGTCTTATGGCCTCGGTTTGTCCATGCGTCTGTTTCTGTCTGTCCGACTGTCGGATCGGTGCGGCACGGCGGCATCAAAGCGTGAAGATAACGGGAGTGGCACAAGTCAAGGGCACACTCATCCGTCTCTCTGACTTCTTCCTGTACAGATTGCTATCGTCCCCCGCGCCGCATCTTTCATCCTGGCGCGACCCTCGCTTTCTTTCTGTGCACTGTGTCATTTTTTTTCTTCTTTTTTTGTCAGCTTCGGTCTATTTATCTCTGCCTGAGCTCTAATCAAATCCTTTGTCAACGTGCCCTTACATTAAAGCAATGCCATGTGATTAATAGAACCCTGCCATTTTAGTTGTGTACCGGGCTAGCTCGTAGAAAAATAACGTTGTTGAAGAAGGACTTAGGTTGACTGTATACAGGAAACATCCGATTTACGACCGGCGCGAGTTACGGCCACCCGTACTTACGACCACGACTGCCAGACCTTTTTTTAAAAAAAATCTATGGCTGCCACCGCGACAGCCAGCGATGCGACAGAGACAGAGGTCCGTGCAGGATGATTTATTAAAGGACAACCAACATTATTTTTTTGTTTCCTAACTGACATCAGAAAAACGTTGTATAGCATCTAAAATACCCAAAACACGCAGAATGATATTTTTAGTCAAATGCAAAACGCAAAAATGACTTAAAGTGTCAAAAATCTGCAAAAAAATTGAGCTGCGAATTGGGCATTTTCACAAAGTCCCGCCCCCAGTTCGTGACGTCATGCCAAGACGTCTTGCATTGCTCAAGAATCAAAACAATTGCTTCAGATTCGAAGAATATGTTTTCTTGTTACACATCCAGTTATGAATATGATTCAAACAGTTCCGAAGAGGAAAGCATTACAACATGTTTGCAATTGATTTAAGAATTTATCCCATGCCATTTTGAGGCAACATTGGGGGGGAAATCTATCGCCAAAAAAGAGGCAGAAAATGACGACCAAGCTCCGTGTGAGGAATTAATCAGCCCGTTTCCACAGGCTGATAAATTCCTTACATGGAACTTTGTCACCCTCTTCTGCCTCATTTTTGGTGCAACACAAGGTTTTCAGACCAAACAAGTACAGCAAAATGCATTGACGTGATGGAATTACTGCTACAATGTGTCCTTTTTTCGGTCAGGGGCGTTCCTTCAATGACGTAGGGTGAGGACTCATCACTAATTCAAAAACAAGACTTCCGGAATATTCAGCGCGAATCTTAAAATGTAAAATATAGCTATATGCGGTGAAATGTTTGTAAAATACGCTCATTAGAAGTCATTTGAAGCCATTTTACAAATTATGGACACAACTTGTCCGGAGACGTTGGTTGTCCTTTAACAACAGCTGAAGCTGGAACAAAGCCCTAACTTGGAAAAAAGGGAATGCTGCCCCCTTGTGGAAGGGCCATGGCCAGCAGTTAATCAGCACCCAAACAAGAAAAACAAACAAACGTCATATTGGCGAAATGTCGTAGCATCTTCTGTAGCAGGCCATGCTTCATTGGGAACTGTTGATCAAGTCGTGGAGGAGCAAAGCCACTCTGTGAACCCGACCCAATACAAATTGCATTCAGTCATCGACTTTTCACCATTGAGGAGATACGTCGAGCATACGTGTATGCTATCAAACAGATGTCAGCGGTCTTCAAATTTAGACCACTCCAGGTGTAAAAATGGCCTTTGGATTTGTGGCTCGTTTCCCTGAGCAAGGCTGATCAGCACGGGGAATGTGTACTTATACCAAACCGAGCGGCGAATGCTTGTCAATCCTACATAATAAACGTGTCGACTTATATCGGTACCAGGGTAACAATGTTAGCGAAACATAGAAACAATGTGTTAACGACGAGTAAATAAGAAAAATTATTTAAGCATATTGTCTGGATCCCTCCACTTTGCAGCCTCCCATTTGTAGCTATGGCTTATACCAAGGTTTCAATTTCCTGCAGGTAATAATCATAATGTGATATATTATTGATCTATGAAGAGAATTTCTATTCGCGGGCCAGAGGTCAGGGTAGCCCAGACCAAGCAGACGGCATTGTGTGTGCGTTGAGAGAGAGAAAGCAATCCAATTAGACTGGTTCGTCTTTCGGAGTAATATTGACAGATTGATCCGGTTATGTGTGGCTTATTGTCCAAAAGCTGCCAAGTTGATGGAAATGCAGCGTCTCCTTAAGGGAAACCGGAACCCCCTGTTGCTAAGCGCTATCATTGTTCTGGCTTTTCCTTTGTTTTTTTTTCATCCCATGACCTTCGAATCTCCAGAATGTGAGCGGAAATTGACACCAATCGACAACATTGCACTCTATGAAATTTATTCATTGGCCGTTTAAGACTTTTCTTGTTATTGTATGTCAGAGATGTTTGTTCGGATACTGTGAACAAAGGCTCGAACACAGGAAGATTGTCTTTTCCTGCCGGCAGGGGGCGCACTTTTCATGAAGCCAGTTCGTGTGCGTTTCTTCGACCTACGCCCAACCTCTACAGCTCTTCTGCCAAGCTATTTTTTGAGAGTATATGTGAATTTAAGTGATACATTAGTAAAACACGGCCTTCTTGATTTGAATACCACACCCCTGGATGTGCCGTGGTACAAGCACCAACATCCATAAACCAACATAACACAGACATTTTAATGGGTTGTCTGTCCATTTCTAACCTGGTTAATGAATGATTCCTGTGAAGGAGTTTACCAAGTCCTAAATTCCGCCCAAGGCGAGATTTTCTACCTGAGGATGACAGTTTAACAGGCTGTGTCTGTTCACCTCAGATTGACCCCAGATTTTCTCTGCTTCCTTTGTGGGTCTTGTGTGTCGGTCAACTAGGCATACAACAGCATGAAACTTTGAAATATGAACGCTTCTATTCTACCTATTCTCTATCACCGTGCAAAGTGAAATTCCCGCGATTGTTGTTGTGTCGCATACACCAACTTCCAAACCACTTGCCCTCTTGATGGGGTTTTCCACGGTTGCCTTCAATCCCTCCTCACTCGAAAAGCCCCATCCTCCCTCATTCGCTCTTTCCTGACTCTGCCTGAGGTGCTTCCTCTGGATCAGACATGACTTGTCACGAAAGCGCCGTAATCCCTCCATTACAAAGTGACCCGTGTGTGTGTGTGTTTGTGATTGCATGCGAACCCACCCCCCCTTCTGCTCGCATGTGTTTTCATATGTGTGACTCTGTGTGTTCATGTCTCACGGGCTTTGGCCTACATTGAATTATTCATGAAGCATGTTTATTCCTTCTCCTCTAAACTCGTGCTTTTCTCTCATATGACTTTTTCCGTGCCTACGCTGCCCCCCACCATACTCACCCCCTCACCCCAGATTCTACATTTCTCGCGTGCTCACTCCCTATCTCCTTGCATGACCCCGCTTCAAGGTGCTAACCGACAGTGGGTCTCACGCCATGTCAGCATGCCTTAACACACTTAAGCATGATTGCCGGTTTTTCCGTGCACAGCACGCTATGAGCTAAGCATTGTGGGGGCACGGCCTGGATTGCGGTGTACACTTAGCCCACCGTATGGCTGCGTTTTTGTTTTTGTTTTTTCTAGGCCAATTTAGCTTTTGGAGTGAAAGTCTGCAGACAGTCACGAGACAGATATGTCAGACTGGATCACGGTGCTCCTATTGTGTCATTGTACATGCAACACATGTACAGACGCTCCTCAACTTACGAACAAGATACGTTCCGAACCATCGTTTGTAAGGTGAATTCGTTCATAAGGTTGGATTTGCCTTTATTAATCTGGCAGTGGAGAAATTTACATTTCACAGCAGCAAAGTTATGAAAGGAATGGATAGGAATGGACAGTATATTAAAGGCTTGTATAAGTAACCGGTATTGGTTTGTACTGAAAAATAAACATTTAATAAAATATATCCTCTATAAAGATAAATGTACAACTGGAGAGAATACATATGTTACTAAAAAATGTTTGTATCTACCGTTGTTCGTAACTCAAATGTTCATAACTCAAATGTTCGTAAGTAGGGAAGCTTCTGTAAAATGAGTTTTAAACTCCCCGGAGCCACTGCGCTTTTTTATTTGGCCATTTTGAAGTACAGACGCTCTGCAACGTATGAACGAGATACATTCTGTTCGGTCGTTTGTAAGGTGAATTTGTTTGCAAGTTGATTCAGTGCTATACTTTGTATGGAATGTATGTTTAAGGCTTATATAAGTATGTTTAAGGTTTATATAGTTATGTTTAAGGCTTGTATAAGTAATCTGTATTTGTTTGTACTTAAAAATAAATATTTAAAAAAATATATGCTATGTAAAGATATGTAGATACAACTGTAGAGAATACTATATATGATATTACTACAAACATGTTTGTATCTACCGTTGTTCGTAACTCGAATGTCCGTAAGTAGGGAAGCGTCTGTATAATCACTATCACCATTTTCAAACTCCCCGGAGAAACTGCGCTCGTTTATTTGGCCATTCTGAAGTACGTGCAAATTGTTAGCCTTGATCGCCCCTCTGAATCCAACACCAACAACCCATCGCGGTCAATAAACGGGAGACCGGTACTAATAAAAAAAAGGATGGATGTTGCGACCAATAGCTTGTGTCATTTATCGACCATTGCGTGTCCACTCGCAGCATGTCATGACCGTGCCGCTGTTTGCGGCGTGGCGTTTTTCCCAGTTTATGTGTTATTCCCCTAAACCAGGTGGTGCATAGTTCTTCCGTTGACGTTGTTTGCGTGTGCGCAGATCGGTATAACCGAGTTTGTTTGTGTGAAACGAAGAGCATTAAGACCGGCTCAGCTGTGTCAGCTTAAAACAGGGGGGGGGTAAAAAAAAGACATTTCAATAAAGGGCTTGTTTCACCAAGCTGAGAGAGACACGACTCGTTTCAATTACCCAGCAGGCTTTATGGCCTTTTGAGCTTTTGTAACTATGAATACGGGTCCATTTAAAGTCATCATCAGATCCCATTTCAGTCCAGTCGTAGCGACTCTGAATGGGCGCAGATTACTGAAACGCAATAACCACTTGGAGGAAATAGTTGGAGGAGTCTCTTGGTGAACAACCCGTTGAAACCAAAGCATTAAGTTTTGTCAATACTATAAATATTTACCAATCATTAACTCATTCACTGCCAGACGATGTGCAAAACTGCGTCCACTCCAGTGCCAGGGTTTTTGTCATTGTCACTTGAATTTCAGGACCCGTAAAATATTGAGTTTAAGGACTACATAAACATTCAATGCAGCGTAAGAAACCTTAGACTCTCTTCTGTCATCAGAAAAAAACTTAATTCCTAAGTTATATGGGTCTGGAGTTATATGAGCTTGAAATGAGGGTGGCTGTCCAAAATGCAATACATATTGGTTGATAGAGCGCTTTAACAACAGTTGAAGATGGAACAAAGCGCCAACATGGACAAAAATGGAAATGCTGCCCCCTTGTGGAAGGTAAAAAAAACATTGCGAGAGGCAATGGCCAGCGCTGTATCGGCACCCAAACGAGAAAAAACAAAATCCAAACAAATTCGGGAATGGCGTTCTACATCATATTTTAGAAAAGAAAAGAAAAGTAAAGAAAAGAAAATAATTACTGTAGTACGTGCTAGCTGCCATTACTTTTTGTTATGCATCACGTCCTCCTGGAGCGTCAACTCGGAAGAGGGATTTCCTCCCCTCCCACATACTCTACGCAGCCAATTCCAAGTGAGCTCGGCTGGAAAAAAGGCACGCAATACAAAATTGAACTTGCAGCATCTCTGTCGGAACATTTTTTTGACATACCCGCAAAAATGTTCGTATGTACTGTTGTTTGTAACTTGAATGTTCGTGAATTGGGGAGCGTCTGTACTTATTTATTTTTAACAGTTGCTTCTCTACAGTTTGATTGTTTAAGGGCTAACGGACTGTACGTCCGCATTTGCGCCGAGCTTGAAAATGCTAGTTGCTTATGTAATAGTGGTATGATTAAATGTCTTCCCTTCATTTTCTTGTATCGGATTTGTAAATGAGTTGTTTTATTTGCTGCGCTTTTGTTTACAATCCTACCGCTGTGATCAAGTCATCAAAATTCATGGCGACGCGTCTGCATGGCGGTGTTTGTTTTGATACTAGACTTTCAAGCATACCTGGCGTCTGATGGCATTTCATAACCTTTTTAGTACCCGATATTGTGTTCGCTGCTCTTTTTGCCCTTTCGGTTGCGTGCATTCATGTTTAACAAACGGTGAAGTGAGTAAAACGGGGGTGGGGGGGACCAATGGGGGGCAAAATAAATAAATAAATAAATAAAACAAATACCACTGAGCTTGTATGGACTTAACGTGTCCCCTTAACATTCTCATGGTCAGCTTTGCTATTTGTCCGTATTTGTTGACCTTCGTGTGACAACTGGCGTTGTCCTTGTTTTGAAGTACAATGGCGTCCGCATTTGTGTCTCTTCGACGTAGCAGTAGGATGACGCTGGCGGGCGGCGAATGACAACATGAAATGCCCGTCCATCGCGCTTCATCCTGAAATCTCTCATATGCTACGTGGACATTTTACTGTCTCTCCGGCTACGTCCTTCCTTGCTCGTAAACTCAGCCACCCATCATGTCTACAAGCAGCTAAACTCTGTTCAGAGGATTTCCAGTCCACTTGGGTTTGATTCCCTTTGGACATGTTGCGGTCATGTCACATTAAGCGGCAACCATTTTTGTGTCAGCAGCTTCTATCATCTCACCCTCCCCCCCCCTCCCCGACACGCATGCACGCCACCGCCTCTAAACTACTGTTTAGTCACTTGCTACTGATACCCGCGTGGGTTGTTTGCTGTATGCCAGACATGCCCTTGATGCTTCCGACAATTTGTCCCCCTCAAGGATGCGCTTTGACTCTTGGTAACAAAAAAAGCACTGTGGCTACAATAATGTTGCCCATGTGATGTGCGGTATGTGTGTTTTTTTTTGTGCTAGATCTGCATCACAAATGTTACCACATAAATATCAACATATGCCAGGCAAAAAGCACTTTGGAAAGAGAACATTGACAGTATTGAAAGTGAACTCATTTGCTGCCATTCCCGAATATATTCAGGAAATAAAAAGTGTGACATGGAGCGTCATTCTCAAATTTGTTCGGGTTTTGTTTTTTTCTTGCAAAGGTGTGCCGATAAAGAGCTGGTCAGACCTCTGGCAATGTTTTTTTTCTTCCCTTCCTTCAAGCTCAGATAACTCCAGACCCATATAACTTACAAAGTAACCCTATTTTCTGCTGAAAGAAGGAAGTGTAACGTTTGAATGTTTAGGTAGTCCTAAAACTCAATATTCTGTGGGTCCTGCAATTTGAGTGAAAATGACAAAAAACCCTGACACAGGACACAGTTTTGCACATCATTTGGCTGTGAATGAGTTAAATTATCATCATTTTTATTTTCTATTCTATTAGTTGGTTTTTACATTATGCACAACTCTCATTTATTGCGTAATGACATGCATTTGTGCCAGAGATATGACAGTCAGACACTGTGAACAGAGACTGGGAACCAGAAAGATTGTCCCTACTGCCGGCAGGAAACGCGGTCATCTATGACATACGTCTGAATTATGCGCCCCTCTGCCAAGCTATTTATTGAGAATAAATGCAAATTAAAGTGATACATTAGTAAAACATATTTTTTATTATTATAATACCACGCCTCTGGACGTTCTGAGCACCAACAGATGTAAGCAATAAAACATTGTGTTTCCCATGAACTGATACGTTTGTAACCTGTGAAAAGGAGTTTGAAGTCCTAAATTACCCCTGTGATAAGGACTTCCACAAGTCGTAAATGACTCCTGTGAAGCTAACCGTTGAAATTGCTGTGTCCGTTGACCTGATTTAACTCCAGGTTGCCCGTGCTACACTTGTGTATTGAATCACAAGTGTTGACTAAGCATACAACAGCATGAAACTTTTAAATATGATAACTTCTTATTCTCTAATCTCTATCAATTTGTTATGTATTTGTAGGTTTGAGAAAACATTTACACCTACATTTTTGGAAGCTTGGAACGGATTAATACATTTTTGAGTTAAGACATTTCATGTCTTGAGTAAGTCTTACAAATAAAAAAGAGCTCATATTTGACAAGCATTCAATATTTATATATGCATGACTTGAAACTTGTTCAAAGGTGAAGATCCCCCTGATCTGAATTACTCAGAATAATTTGAGCTTTGCTCTCAAATCTCCGCGTCAGCCTCATCACATATTGATACTTTCAGCTTGAACACTCCGCTAACTTCATTTCCATAGCGACGGTTTACATCCCCCAAAGGTTCTTACATGCGGGAATCAGTGTAATTTAGGAGCATGTGTAGAAGTCCTAATTTCACTTGTAATCATTAAAAGCGATCATTTCGAACAACAAACACCTGTGGCCTGAATACTGATTCCATCTCAGCTGTGGGAAAGTTTGAGAAAGGAGAATTAGTGCAAACAAAAGTGCAAACTCTGTGCACTTGCTGGAGGCGTATTTGTCGTACATATGAAGTGGGCGATGATGGTGGGTGTTTGTGCTTCTGGGTTTGCACCGGGGTCTTGGCATAATGCGTGTTAGCGTATCGGGATTGTATTTATTTGTACTTTTTTTATTTTGGTATTGGATGGAGGCTATTCTCGATAGAATCGCTACATTCCCGACGCTCTTCCCTCAGGGCAGCGAAATACTGCGAGATATTAACGGTGAGAGTGGTGAGAGGGAGGCGAGAGAAACTGCGAATGAACGCGAATGGGGGTCAACATGCTTGAATGAGAGGAAACATGGAGGGAGTGTGAAAACGCTATGGTAGGAAGGATGGATGGAGGAGAGTGGGCGGAAGAGGTCGGCGAAAGGAGAGCGATGCGGGTCAGCGGCAGACAAGAGGAAGCGAGGATGGGTTGGGAGAGAGGATGGAGCGGGGGATTGTTTTCAGATCTGGCAAGTAAAGTGGAAAAACGGATGGCACCGAGCCAACCGGGGCGAGATAAAAAAAATACAGCGAGAGAAAAAAAATACAGACGCTCCCCAATTTACGGACATTTGAGTTAGGAAAAACGGTACGTACAAATATTTTTGCGGGTACGGTATCTCGATTTATTTGATGACTGAAGCTTTTTCGACTTTAATTGAGTCACAAGCTTTTTTTTCCGACCCAGTACGTAGCAGAACTACATTTCAAGCTCAGATAACCCCAGACTCATATAACTTGGGAATTAACTCTTTTTTTCTGAGGAAAGAAGAACGTTTAAGGTTTCTAACGCTGCATTGAATGTTTATGTAGTCCTAAAAGACAATATTATGTGGATACTGCAATTTGAGTGAAAATAACAAAAACCCTGTCAAGTATGAGGACACATTTGGCAGTGAATGAGTTAAAAACCTGAAGGCACGCAAAACTTTTATACAGCCACATTTAATGATGACGCCTGTGAGCCACCGCGACTAACGAGACCGTCGGATGCGCTTCTTTTTTTTTTTCGCAGCGTATGGAATGAAAGTGTCAAACTTACCGCTCCTTATGTCAAGATTTACTGCTTGTTTGCCATGCATCTTTTGTTGATCACCTCACAAAGCAAATGATTAAAAGGGTTTTATTTTATGGGCAGGAAATGCGTGCTACTGAATGTCAATAACCTCAGAAAAGGGGATGGGTAAGAGCATCACACCGAAATGTTATTCTTGACACTAGCATCGCTAATCCGTGTGACCTACATGTTTAGAAAAAAAAAAATGGTTCCCTTTTGGGTGCGATTGAAAACCCAGTCAACTTCGCCTCTTTTGGAAAGCCTCCCCAAAAGCAATCATTAGCAAGCAAGGGTGTTCATTCCGCATGCGGGAGCGACTCCGTGGACAATGAGCGTTTAACAAGTGCGCTCTCGCCGTGAGGCTGAGCTAAAAATACAAGAAAGCAAAGTTGTATTGATTTCTTTGCTCAAACGTGGTCACACCTCCAATCAAAAGTCCACTTTGGTTTTGGCTCCGTGGTGGTTGCAATTGTGAATTCTGAGGTGGGGTGGGGGGCTTTCAGCTGGCGAGGGGTGGTCGAGAGAAGAGGGATGAATCAATACATGGACGCGCACACGCAGAGGAACACTCCCACGCAGCGGCTAAATATGCTGCCAGTTTTTATGGCCTCTGTCACCTTGTATTGTTACAGTTTTTGCACAAATCAGTCAGTGTTCCGTTTTTTAAACACATTCACTGCCAGATGATGTGCAAAGATTTTCCTTCTAGCTTGGTTCCATCTAGTGGAAGCATAATGCAACCGCAGCCATGATTGTAGCTACTATTCAAAGTGTCTTATAATGCGGTGCGCCCGATATATGAAAACTCCAAAGCGCAGTACTTAAAAGTACCTTGCATGACAATGTTATTCAAGTTGTTTTGATTTTAATGATGTGCAAAAATGGGTTTTTGTCATTTTCACTCAAATTATAGGACCCCACAGAATATTGCGTTAGGACTACATAAACATTAATAATGACGATGATCATGATGATGATGATGGCGATGATAATGATGATAACGATGATAACAATAAAGATGATAATGATGATAATGGTGATAATAGTGATAATAGTGATGATAATAGTGGTAATGATGATAATAGTGATAATAGTGATTGATACTGATACTGATACTGATACTCATACTCATACTCATACTGATATTGATAATACATTTCAATACATACATATTATTTTATATTTTGCTGTACAAAAGGCAAAAGTTTCCCATTGTGGAAGGAAAAAAACATTGCCAGAGGTCTGACCAGCGCTTTATCGGCACCCCCTGGCAAGAAAAACAAAAAGCCGAACAAAAAAATGGCGCTCCACATTATATTTGCAATTCCCGAATAAAAATTCGGGAAAGGCAGTGAATGAGTTCAAATTCACATTGACAGCAAAACTGAACAAAAAGAATCCCTTTCAATGTTACCTTCAGTCATTTTCATATTGGCAACAATATTCACTCACTAAAATATGCTTTTAACCGCCTCCCCCCCCCAAAAAAAAAAGATGTAACTCGTTTTGCAAAATTCAAAACCCACGTTTCATAACTCCAAAGCATTCTCGCCATGATCCTACCATCCTTTTGTACCGCATTTTAATGGCGCCTTTGCTCGGCTGTCATCAATTTATAAAATAGAGAAACGGGTATTATCTTCCAGTTGCTCTCAGACGCTTCGTATACACTTCGCAACGAGGGAATAATTGTTTATTTGACTGTAGGCTGTTAAATAGGGCAAGCAATACCGTCGCCACCCGTTCGTGTTGGCAGTCTCGATATCGGACCACTCAAAAGTCCAGATAGCGATTTTTTATTATTATTATTATTATTTGCTTTCAGTACGCCTCCTCAGACAAATCAAGAGAATTACTGGAGACCAAACAAATAACAACATTACTTTTTTCACCTTTTGTCCTCTAAATTCCCCCCCCCCCCCCATCTTGTTTGTTTGTTTGTTCAATTTCTTAATTGCACGAATTCTCTCCCTCGACCCCTCATGACGCCATCTTGCATGTCTTAATTAAATGGCTGCCGTGATGGAGGAAGGTGGCATGTAAATGAATGTGTTATAGTAGCAAAGGGATGGAGGGGGTGAGAGGTATTAATAAAGGAGAAAAAAAAGTAGCTAATTGCGCTCCCGGGTCAAGGCTGTTTGGTGATGGCCTAATTACATTTTTTGAAAATTCATGCGACAAGCAATATGAAATGGACATGGAGTCCGGCTGGCCATTATGCTCAGTTGGAAGCTTGTTGGGTGGATGAGGAGGACCGGCCCGCCTCATCCATCTCGTTGATGGACCAACTGTTCTTAATTACATCAGGTCTTTCTCACACACACGTGCACACACTCGTTTTCATGTTTTCTGGGGACCACTTTTCAGATCATCACTTACGGCAGTGGTCCCCAACCTTTTTTGCGCCACGGACCGGTTTAATGTCAGACAATATTTTCACGGGGCGGCGGATAACATTTTGCTAGCTTACGGTGGGTTAATTTTAGCGGTATGTATCATGTGACCTAGACAAGCGTTTTGACATGCGTCAAGAGTAAGTCATAGACGGCGGATGAATCTGGTAATTTTTCATTTTTAAAAATAAAACATAGTTCAGACTCAGATAGTAAATAAAATGGAAATTATGTAAATTATTTATTCTTTCTGCACGGCCCGGTACCAAATGACCCACGGACCGGTAGCGGTCTGCGGCCCGGGGGTTAGGGACCTCTGACTTATGGGGACCGGCCATTTCAAATGACTTAAAGCTAAAAAAAAATCAGGCATGCACACGGTGGCTTTGTCAGCATATACACACCTTTAAAGATGAGACTTTATGAATTCAAGTTTGGACCATGTCTTTTGGGGACTTCAGAAAAAAATGATTTTACATGTGTAATGGGGACAACATTTCAATATCATATATGTATTTAAATATATGTAAATAATTCACATATGATTCAGACCAGGTACACCTGATTAATGGGGACCTCACACACACACACACGCTCACACACACACACACACACACACACACACACACACACACACACACACACACACACACACACACACACACACACACACACACACACACACACACACACACACACACACACACACATTCCTATTTCAATGGTTTTGTGAGGTCCGGATAACTCCAGTTAAGGAGTGTGGACCACCGTTGCTGATACATTTAGAAAACTAGTGTTATATTTGAAGATTAAATGTCACCCCATTTCCCACTTTAACTTCTTTAAAAACACAGAAAGAAAAAGTTGACGTGAAGCCGAAATTCCAGCGGCTACATTCAAAATCTTCACCCCTGTAGTGAATTTGGCTAAAATATAGTTTTACTCTTAGTGGTATGAACTTTTTCCTCTCATTAACCACGCACACACACATAAACACACACAAAGAGTTAAAAGTGTGTGTATCCAAGTGAAATGAAAATACACAGCAAAAATCATTTTGGGTGAATTTGTGAGGACCTTTGTGAGAAACTTTAACACATGCATATATAGACCCTCTAGAAGCCTTTAGAATGAAAAACTTGTGAGGACCGGCCAAAACGTCCTCACTTGTCAAAAATATCCTCACTACATATGGTATAAAATGTGTTGTGTCTTGTGATGACCACTCTAAAAAAAAGAACTAAGTAGAACAAATAAATTTGGGAATGGCAATGAATGACATAAAAGTGCTTGAAAATATTTTTAAAATGGTCGTGTACTTATATGATTGATCCCAAAAAATGCATTTCGGAACCTTTACAGCAGCGGCACATTGACATCAGAAAACCTGTGTCATCGATTGTATTCATATTTGTGTCTTTTTCATATCCCCGCCCTCAACCCTCACCCCACTTTCTCACTCAAGAAATCACCCCATCCAACTCGGCTCTCATCCTATTCTTTATAGAGATGAATGATCATCTTATGCCGCTGAGAAAGCCAGCGTGCTCGTAATCATACTTGTGCCGTTCTCATAAATCATCCACTAATATGCTCTAATAGATGCAGCAAGACCTCTTCTATGAGCCGTTAATGTACACGGCTGCTAATCTACATAATCTCACCCCCCCCCCCCCTTACCCAAATTATATGGCTCTCATGTGATTTCAATGGTTGAGGACCTGCACAAAAAAAACCTTGACTTCATTTTGCTTCTTTGTCATAAGATGCTCCATTTGAATTAGACTATTCGATAATGAGTCTGAGAAAATGGCGGTGTCATGACAAATGTCGTATCAAAACCAGCTAATTTCCAAAACCAGGCTCGTGTTCGTTCGTGTGTGGAATATGGCCTATGGAACAAGGACTGCAAAGCCTTCTCTGCGGGCCTAAAAATATTTAAATCACAGATAGATGTTAATTATATTTTGTCGCCTGCAAAACCTTCTCTGCAGGCCTAAAAATATCTAAATCATGGAATGTTAATTCTATTTTGTTGCCTGCAATGCCTTCTCTGCAGGCCTAAAAATATCTAAATCACAGAATGATGTTAATTGCATTTTGTCGCCTGCAATGTCTTCTTTGCAGGCCTAAAAATATCTAAATCACAGAATGATGTTAATTCTATTTTGTCGATGAAATCTGATGAAATAATTCCAAATTGTCTTTCAGATTCCTTTCATTACTTTTCCCCTATTGCGCTGCTTCCAGATGTGTGTTTTCATATTCAAGCATTTAACCAATCACATTTCAGCTTACGTTTGTTACCAGAGTCAGAAATCTACCTGTATGCCTTCACAATCAGTTCTGCTGAAAATAAATGTCGATGAAACTGTTGCTTTAACTCATGTCAATTGCTTTAACCAACTAGATTTCGAGTTGGTGCTCGCGGGCCTGGGTATCGTCTTCGCAATCATAATTTTCGCAAACTATGATTGGCTAGTCACATGATTAGGTAGTCACTACACAATCATAGTATAATTAGCCACTAGTGATAAGAGCATACTGGCCAGAGCTAGCACACTTTAACGGTCACAAGCTGCATAAGCAAATATATTATGTTGATTTAATATCAATTTTGTCAACGCACAATGGCTGAAGGAGGAGAAAAAAATATTTGGTTGCAGATTTACTGTTAAAGCCATTTTCAAGACAAAGTTTTTGAGAAGAAATATCATTAGGAAAGGTCTGTCAGTTATTCCCTGGCTAATGGTACCCTCTAGTGGACTTGTCGTCAATCACACCACGCTTTTTTGTCAGTCTGAATTGATTCAGACATAGCACTACTGAAGGCCTAGCGATGAAATCTACGGTTTGCAATATTCCACACTGAATGACACACAGTGTGTCTAAATGCTTCGTCAGCAAATTTGATGACTGTCTGTAAGAAAAGAATCGGTTTTAAATTAAATTTGATGAGCATTCCGCTGCATATGTGATACAATCTGATCGACTAAATCGCGTTACAGTGTTATATGAGCAGAATCAATACAGTAAAGTCTCGTTATATCGATATTCAAGGGAGTCCAAAAAAATATCGATATAACCGGGACTATCGATATATCCGACCCTGTTTGCATGTAATTTTCTCCGTGCGTGCATAGAAATAGTATCGATATAACCGGGACTATCGATATATCCGATATCGATATAACGAGACTTTACTGTATTTATATTTCTGTCCAGGACTCAAGCTCCCCCCCAAAAAAATCATAAATGACTGTTATTTCACAAATGTCCCTTCTCCTTACGACTCAGTGGTTGCGGAATAATAAATAGTCACAGCACATACGACAGGAGTTGTTGCTCGGTAGCCTTGTAAAACATTTTTTATGCACGGAAAATTGAAAGTAGTAAAGGGTGACGTTCCGCAAGCGCCTTTGCAAAGCAGGAGTGCTTTCTAAAAACAGGCTGTGAGCGTGCCTAACCTTCAGCCACATTACGAATCAATATCGCTTCTCTTACCTAAGCTATCTTTGCTCCGAAGGTGCGTTTGTGAAACGTGACAAGCCGTCGCCGCCGACGCGCCCAATGGCGGATCCATCGAAAAGAAGCAGAACATTGAATCTCATTTCTCATGCGCCCGACCTGAAATTGCCTGACATTCTCGCATAAACATGTAGCTCGACGACTGCCGCTACGCCTCATAATATTGGCGATGAGGACCCTCATGCACGTACTCATACAAATCTACCTGAAACTGAATTCCGCAGCAGGTTTATTGGATACAACATATGTCAGTGTAGACATATTTTTATTTAATCCCTGACAAATATCTTGTTTTCCTCTTTTCGCGCTAGCCACTCAAAACACATCCTGTCAGTCCACTCGAAGGTCCGTGTGTGGCTCCTTAGTGTCTTCTAAATGGATTCCAGAGAGGCATACTTCAGCACATATCACAACCAATCAGTGAATCTTCAAGTGAGCTAATTATATTGTCAGTGGCAGCATCAGTAGTGAGATCCCCCTCCCACACCCCCAGGCCTTCTCCGTTTCACAAGTGACGGGAAATGCTGTTGTTATCTCAGCATGCGGTAAAGATTTGGGTTTTTGGACATCATTGTGTACACTCTGCAGTCAGTCATTTACTTATACCGCTGTATAATTTTACAAGACACAATTGAATTTATACTTTTAAGTAGATCGCAAGGCTCTAATTTGATTGATGGGCAAACATAACAGGTCGTGAGTTTCATTGTCGACTTGGCAGGTTTTTAACTCATTCACTGCTATTCACAAATGTATTAAGGAATTGAAACTATGACGTAGAACGCCATTTCCGAATTTGTTCGGGTGTTGTTTTTTCATGCTTGGGTGCCGATAAAACGTTAGCAATGGTCTCTGGTAATGTTTTTTCTTTTCCACAAGGGGCAGCATTTGCATTTTGTCCATGCTAGCGCTTTGTTATAGCTTCAGCTGTTGTTAAAGCGCTATTTAAATCAATATTTTTTTATTGTATTGTATTGTATTTTGTACTGCCGCCCCCATTTCAAGCTCAGATACCTCCAGACTGATATCACTTAGGAATTAACTCTTTCTTTCTGATGAAAGACGAGAGTGTAAGGTTTCGAATGGTGTATTGTTTATGTAGTCCTAAAACTAAATATTCTGTGGGTCCTAGAATTCAAATGACAATGACAAAAACCCTGGCACTGGAGTGGACGCATGTCTGGCAATGAATGAGTTAAACTGTTCAAAACAAAAGATGCTGCAGCAGTCATATTTCTTGACTGTATTTTTGGTGCCCTTTTGTAGATAAAGTCGACTCACCTCCTGTCCCAAGCGAAGCAAATCTGCCTTTCTCAGCTGCAGCTGTCTTTATTGTGTAGCGTTATCGTCTTGGTGATTTTCCTAATTGAGGCCCGCACGCATTCACTGGCCAAAGATGTGAGCACCTGCACAAACTAATGAGATCCAATAAAGAGTCTGTTTTTTTTTTAAAACGGATGCTTATGAAGCAATTAAGTTCTGTTTTATTGGCGGACAAAGTCATGAATTGAACGGGTTTTATCGTGATGCTTTGTTGTGGTATAAATTTGCTCAACTGGTGTGTGGTCATTGATCGTATATATTCTGTTTGAACAAGGCAGCATTTTAAAAATGGTGGGAACACATTTTTAATAACTATTTCATTGTTGTTATCTTTTATTTTTATCTATAAATATGTTATACAGTGGTCGGTCTGTCTGTCTGTTGGTCGATCGGTCTGTCGATCGGTTGGTCAGTTTGTTTGTAGGTCTGTTGGCCGGTCAGTCTGTCTATCGGTCGGTCGTTCTGTCGGTCGGTCTGTTGATCGCTCTGTCACCCTGTCGCCCTGTCGCCATGTCGGTCGGTCGCCCTGTCGCCGTGTCGGTCTCTTGCCCTGTCGGTCGGTCGGTCAGTCGGTCAGTTGGTCAGTCGGTCGGTTTGTCTGTCAGTCGGTCTGTGGATCGGTCTGTGGATCGGTCTGTGGATCGGTCTGTGGGTCGGTCAGTCTGTTTGTCAGTCTATCGGTCGGTCGGTATGTCTGTCGGTCGGTCTGTCGGTCGGTCTGTCGGTCGGTCTGTCGGTCGGTCTGTCTTTTATTTCAGTCAAATGACATTTAAGTGGTCAAGTTTTTTCTTTTTTTATTCAACCAGGATAATAAGATCTTGTTAAAGTGTATGCTTGCGTCTCATGAAAGGTCAAGTATCCCCTTGCCTGGCCTACTATCTAATTTTGTCAACGAGTGGTTCATATCTCCATGTTAACATTTTGTTTGGTGTGCTGGTATGGCTTCCTTTCTTTAAAATGTTATTTCCTTCACTCTGCACTTGTCCGGTAGGCCTGATGGATTGAACAGACATGGCACATTAACACGGTGACGTAACAGAAGAAACACTTCTATCTATTCTATTTCCGTGTTGTGATATAACGACGCCGTTAATGTCGACTGTTGCCTCTCTCAGAGAAGGGGTCATTGAACCGATAAGTGAGTGTTCTTCTGCATTCTATGTTGTCAGCAGAATTAGAAAACGTCTGCAGTCTAAAGCTCATCCACGGCATCGCCGACATGAATAATGCCCGTTATCTTCCGTGTTATGTGGATTAATCCTCTGTTTCAGACAGACATGGACATATTTTCAAAGCGGCAAGATACATTTTCACCACGCGTGGTGTGAAAGATACGATTATTGTCTTCCAAAAGCGCATCAGTGGGCAATTTTCATTTTTTACAGTGGTTTGTGTCACTGCAGTTTTTTTAATCATTAGAAAATTGTTGCTTTAGGTATATCGAGCTCTTTTTTAGCATCCCTAAAAAAATATGTGTTAAATTTACTCATATTATTCAATGAAATGAAGATACAAACCCCATGTGCCCAAAAAACATTTTTTTTCAGGCTTCCTTCCTTTAGCACGTTGATTTTTATCATCCGAAACCAACAAAAATAAGACCAGAATTTCATATCTACTTTATATTGTCATTGTTTCCAATTTTCATATTACAACACATTGCGGCTTGGTACCTTTCCGCCATCTTTTGTTTAGCTGACTTTATTTCCCAACAGGAGAGAGGGTCAGAAAAGTCAAATGGCGAAAGAGACCTGCAACAATCCTCCGGCGACTTGATGTTGAATTTTTTGTCGCACACGGGCTAGATTAAAGAAACATCATATTTTTCCCCTGATATCTTCCATTCCAGTCCAGACGCCTCAAAAAAGACACGGAAGGACTTCTTTAATCGATTGCAAACATTTATGCTTTCCTCTTCAGAACTTTTTGAATCATATTCATAACTGGGTGAGTAACAAGAAAGCATCTTCTGAAGCCATTGTTTGTACTGGCGTGACATCACGAACAAGGGGGCGGGACCTTCTGAAACTCGGTATCTCCGAAGTTTTGGGACACTTTAACTGTTTTACATTTGACTAAAAATATCAGCCTGTGTGTTTTGGGTATTTTTGATGCTATAAAACGTTTTTCTGATGTCAGTTAGCAAACAAAAAATTGGTGTCGGTTGTCCTTTAAACGGATCAGTAAACCTGCCCCCCCCCCCACACACACACAAACTCCTCGCTGTCTGACACCCCCCCCCCCCCCCCCCCCCCGCCTCGAGTTTGTGTGCATCTGTCTGCATGTCAGCGCAAAAGAGACCTTCACCGTAATGATAAGTATTCATTTTGCACAACTTAGAGGCGCCTACCTGCTCAACGAATTAGCATCGGAATCAGCAGCAGGCGCACGCGGGGGCATTGATGTGAATTAAAGCTCTCTGAATGATTAATTTCCACTTGCTGGAATCACATCCTGCCTCTCTTCTATGTCCCCTTCACGCCGTGGGGGCTCTCTGGCACGTCTACCTTTTTATCATCATAAAACCAAACAGCACGACATCGCAAATCAATGTTGAGATGTTGCCGTGACGGCGTGATTTCATTTGTATTGTTTTTAATGTTCCCACACGAGAACAGTGATCACGTTTGGATCCTTTTTTGGGGGGGGGGGGGGGGGGTTATGAAGCGGGCTTCTCTTGCCGTGATTAATATTCATTATTGTGGGCTATTAGGGGGATCACGTTTATTGCGTTAAGTGCTTCATGATTTGTTAATGTTCATGTTTAAGGTTAATTGAAACAAAGGAAAATATCAAGGAAACTAAAGATCGATTTCTTTCTCTGAGGCAAAAGTCGATTGAAATAATTTGTGGGCTTGAGAAAAAATAAATTATGATATGATAATAAATTGTTACTTTGTAAGGTGGTTTGGGAGCTGCAATTGTATCGGGTGAGAACGGGGTACATTCACCTGTGGAATTTGGAGAAATGCGCACTAATAATAATAATAATAATAATAATATTAATAATAATAATAATAATAAAAAATGTCATTTATAAGCGCCTTTCAAAACTCTCAAGGTCATTTCTATATTCTGTGTATACATATATATTTGTCTATTGGTTATCTATTAGCTGTCTAGCTAGCTATATAGCTATCTATTAGCTGTTGATTAGCTATCTATTAGCTAGCTAGCTAGCTTTCTGTCAACACTTCCAGGTTGAGTGAACGCTGGCGCATATTTATACATTTACATATATATTTACGTATAGATTAAATATACATTTACATATACATATACAGTAAAGTCTCGTTATATCTATATCTGTTATATCGATAGTCCCGCTTATTACGATACTATTTCTATGCACGCACGGAGAAAATTACATGCGCGCAGGGTTGGATATATCGATAGTCCCGGTTATATCGATATTTTTCGGACTCCCTAGAATATCGATATAACGAGACTTTACTGTATATGTATGTGCCAGCATATTAGCTATCTATTAGCTATCAATTTAGATAGCTAGCGTGCGATCTAAAAGCTGTCTATTAGTTATCTATTAGCTAGCTAGCTAGCTTTCTATCTATTTTATTTACTTCCAGGTTGACTGAACGCTGGCATGTATGTATATGTATGTATACATACACGTATTTGTCTATTGGCTATCTATTAGCTATCTAGCTAGCTTTCTATCTATTTGAGTTACTTCCAAGTTGACTGAACACGAGCGCGTGTGGCTGCCGCTGCTCATGTGTCACGCAACGCGTCAAAAGAATCCAATTGCTGGACAACCCCGAATGGTCGGCGATCCCGTATGAGAAAAGTAACTTTCTCGCCGCAAAAGTCATCGAAAATGCAAAGTACACTTGCTTTGGCGAGGTCCGGCACGCCCCATTAAAAGTGCGAACACATCCCCCACTTCCCCTGCGGCTTGAAAGCATTTGGACATGTCAGGCCGTGCCGGCGTCTCTTATATTCCCACTATAGAAGACCTCAGTCTTGCTCGCTGTCAGCTCAAACGCTCGTTTCTTTCAGTCCCTCTCATCTGTATGCGCCGCGTGTTTGCTTATCAGTAGTCCGACTCTGTCTATCTGTCAAACTGAAGGAGTCCATTTTCCCCTCGCTGTTTATTGTCCTCTCTTTGCACAGTACGTCGGCCCACCGTCTCGCCCGCGTCCGTCCACGCAGCGGTTGGTCTCCGCCCTCCTCGGAATGCAAACGCAGATCTGGACACCTTAAAGGAGGAGATCCAGATATGAGCGTTTTCGGTACATGTGTGCGCGCGCATGTACCGCCGTGTTCCATTTCGTCGAGCCCTCCCGCTCGACACGTTTGACAAATTGATCTGTTGGTTTGCCAGCTTTCTCGGCGGTTCTTTCCTTCTGATTCTTCCCAAAATTTCCAGTGAATGCGTATATATTAACGCATTCACTGCCCGATGATGTGCAAAAATGTGTCCAATTTAGTGCCGGGGTTTTTGTCATTTTCACTCAAATTGCAGGAGCCACAGAACATTGACTTTTAGGACTATAAATACTCAAGTACAGTAAAGTGTCGTTATATCGATATCGGATATATCGATAGTCCCGGTTATATCGATACTTTTTCTATGCACGCATGGAGAAAATTACATGCAAACAGGGTCGGATATATCGATAGTCCCGGTTATATCGATATTTTTTCGGACTCCCTTGAATATCGATATAACGAGACTTTACTGTATTACTACAACAACAACAACTACTACGACTACAAGTAGTAGTCATAGTTGTAGTACTAGTAATACTACTACTAGTAATGCGACTACTACTAGAAGTAGTGGTAGTAGTAGTACCACTACTACTACTACTACTACTACTAGTCATAGTACTACTACTAGTACTATTACTGCTAGTAGTAGAACTACTACTAGTTGTAGTATTAGTACTAATACTAGTCGTAGTACTAGTACTAGTAATACTACTGGTAATACTCCTCCTACTACTACTAGTAGTACTAGTACCAGTACTAGTACTAGCACTAGTATTAGTACTAATGCTAGTGCTACAACTAGGATTACGACTACTGCTACGACTACTACTAGTAGTACTATTACTACTACTACTAGTGGTAGTGGTAATTGTAGAACTAGTACTACTACTAGTAATAGTTCTACTACTACTAGTAGTAGTCATAGCAGTACTAGTACTAGCTAGTACGAGTTCTAGTACTACTAGAACTCATACTAGTACTGCTACGACTACTACTAGTAGTGGTAGAACTATTACTAGTAGTAGTACTCGTTCTATGATTACTACCACTACTACTACTAGTAGTAGTAGTACTCGTACTACTGGTACTAGTAGTAGTACTAGTACCAGTAGTACTAGTACTATTACTACTACTACTACTACTACTACTACTACTACTACTACCACTACCACTATTACTATTACTATTACTATTACTATTATTAGTCTCACAGTGGAGAAATTACTATTACTATTACTATTACTAATAATACTACTATTAAGAAGAAGAAGAACAAATTTCATTTAAAAGCACCTTTCAAAGTGCTCAAGGACACTTTAAAATCACAAACAAAAATTCAGTGTAAGAAAACTTAGACTCTCTTCTTTCATCAAAAAAAAAAGAGTTAATTCCTAAATTAGATGCATCTGGAATTATCTGAGCTTGAAATGGGGGTGGCTGTACAAAACTTAATACAATACATACGTATTGATTTATATAGCGCTTTAACAACAACTGAAGCTGTAATAAAAGCGCTACCATGGACAAAAGGCAGGATTGTGTATTTTTTTTTTCAATGTGGTTATTTTTTCCTTTTTTCAATTTTATCCACACACACACACACACACACACACACACACACACACACACACACACACACACACACAAATAAACTAACTGTCTACATGCTAACACCTGAATATTAAATTTCCCTCCAGTCTTGAATGTGAACTCGATACGAAGTAGACCTTTGGGAGGGAATGTTTTTTTTAATGGCAGACGGAGAAAGACGCGCAGCCAGAATGCTAAACCGCTAATGCAAACGCATCGCTTAGAATAATCGTCTCGGAAGAGAGATCAGAGTATTGAACGGGAACTGGCATCCTGATTTCACAGCCATTATCACCTGCTCCAAAAGGCATGGCAAGCGGGAAATGAAACGGCGTGGCGCCAGTGTGAAATAGCCTCCTTTTTATCCGCCACGTGTTTATGCGAGCCGTTCTTGTCACGCCTGCAATTGAGCTTCATTAAGCTTCCGTGTCGTGTGCTCGCGTGGAAGGTCATAAGTGCTTATCGCCCGCAACCACATTCCCACCTTTTGTCGTACATCCCAGGCGAGTGAGGGGATTGCACTTTGGGGGCGTCGTGTATACTTCAGAACCCCCCCCGACACAAACGGAACTTGAGGCTTTTTAACTCATTCACTGCCATTCATGAGTTTTTTTTTTCATGCTTGGGTGCCGATAAAGCACTGGCCATGACCTCTGGCAATATTTTGCTTTTCCCACAAGGGGGCAGCATTTCCCCTTTTTTTCCCATGTGAGCACTTCAGCTGTTGTTTAAGCGCTATATAAACCAACCATTGTATTTTGGACAGCCGCCCTCATTTCAAGCTCATATAACTCCAGACCCGTATAATTTAGGAATTAACACTTTTTTCCTGTAACAGCACTTTGTTACAGCTTCAGCTGTTGTTAAAGCACTATGTAAATCAATATGTATGTATTATATTTTGTACAGGAGCCCCCATTTCAAGCTCAGATAACTTCTAGCCACATATAATTTGTTCATGTGTGGATTTTTCATGCTTGGGGGCCGATAAAGCACTGGCCATGTGCCTCTGCCAATATTTTTTCTTTTCCACAAGGGGGCAGCATTTCCCTTTTTTCCATGTTAGCACTTTGTTCCAGCTTCAGCTGTTGTTCAAGCGCTATATAAACAAATATGTATGTACTGAATTGTGTTTTAGACATCCACCCTCATTTCAAGCTCATATAACTCCAGACCCATCTAACTTAGGAATTAACTCTTTTTTTTCCCCGTTACAGCACTTTTTTGCAGCTGTTGTTAAAGCACTATGTAAATCAATATGTATGTATTACATTGTATTTTGTACAGCCACCCTCATTTCAAGCTCATATAACTCCAGACCCATATAATTTAGGAATTAACTCTTTTTTTTTCAGATGAAAGAAGAGAATATTAGGTTTCTTACGCTGCATTGAATGTTTATGTAGTCCTAAAACTCAATATTCTGTGGGTCCTGGAATTCGAGTGACAATGACAAAAACCCTGGCACTGAAATGGACCCATTTTTGCACACTGTATGGCAGTGAATGAGTTCATCACATTATGTGATCACTTACATTTTGAAGTAGAAACAATGACATCATGTACTTACATCAATTAATACACGCACATGCACACACTACTTAATACTACTACTAAATAATGTGCTGAATAGTTTTTAAAGGTCTCTTGTTTGGTAGTTAATGAGTTAAAATTATACTTGCACCTGTTATTGTCCTATTGTGGGGACCGAAGTGAAATTAGACACCACCTGTCGAACAAAATACAATTTCATGACCCCCCCCCCCCCTCCAACCCCCCATCTGATGTATTCTATCTGTATGTATCTTGCAGCGTGTCCCCCCGGATCCTACAAGATGTCATCCAGGCAGCAAGAGTGCTTCCCATGTCCGGCAAATAGCGTTTCCGAGGACGACGGCTCGGTGGCGTGCGTGTGCAGAGCGGACCACTTCCGAACTCCCATGGACTCGCCCTCGTCGCAGTGCACACGTAAGAAACATCATGCCACTCGGGTGCTTTGGGATTAAATGAACGATCATATGTGTCAGCGCGGCCGTTAGGGCTGGTTAGCGGTGTGTCACGCCTCCATATGTTTGCTGAGGAATCACTTAAGCCGCGTGTTCGACTTCACTCGACGACTCTTATCTAGAACCCCCCCCCCCCCCCGCAACCCTTCTTGAACATCCGTCCTGGTCCGCCTTTCTCTCATCCCTTCATTTTGCATCCCATCTGTCTCCCCCGCCCCACCTCATCCTTCACCTTCTGCACCTCCTCTGCGATTGAATTTCCTTGAAAAATTGCCAAGCACTCCCCCACCAAGATAAAGACGAGATGCGGTATGCCTTCCCCTCCCCGCTTCACCCATGAAATTCGTGTGAGATGTTTTACACCCACTGACCCGAGCATACATTTTATTTCTTTATTAAAATGACTTCTTTTCTTGCTATTTTCATTTTGTGTGGATTTAGCTGCGCAATGATATCAAGAATGCGGAGATAACGGTTAAACCCGGTCTTTGTTTGATCCGATTTGCTCGTCAATGCTACCCTGGAGAGTAAAAAAATAATAAAATCATATTTCAAGGTCTATTGTCCAGTCCAGAAAAACCTTTATTCGTCCCACAATGGGGAAATTTGCATTTATTATAGTCCCTGTAACAGACGTTCCCCACCTTACAAACGAGATATGTTCCGAGTGGTCGTTCATAAGGTGAATTTGTTCGTAAGTTGCTTCAGTGCTACATTTTGAATGGAATATATGTTTATGGCTTATATAAGTAGGTTTAGAAGTCAGAGGGAGGAAGAGAGGTGAGCGGCGTCGTGATGTGAGAAACGGTAGAGGATTGTGACTCTGACTCAACACTACAGACGTTCCCCACCTTACGAACAAGATACGTTCCGAGCGGTCGTTCGTAAGGTGAATTTGTTCGTGAGTTGCTTCAGTACTATATTTTGGATGGAATGTATGTTTAAGTCAAACATTGAACGGGAAAGTATAAAACACAGACACTGTAACAGTAAATTCACACCTACGACAACATACAGATGTTCCCCTACTTACCAACATTGGAGTTACAATCAACGGTACATACGAACATTTTTGTAGTAAATACAGTGTATGTAGTATTCATGTACATATTTTTAAAGAGCATATATTTTATTAAATGTTTATTTTTTCAGTACAAACAGGTTACTTATACACTCCTTAAACATACTTATATAAACCTTACGCCTACTTAAATAAGCTTTACACATACATTCCATACAAAATATAGCACTGAATCAACTTACGAACTAATTCACCTTACGAACGACCTCTCGGAACTGTCACATCCTGATTGGCGTCAGGTGCGCGTCCCTCCCCTCCCTGTTCCTCCGGCTCGCACACCTGATTTCCATTCACTAATGCGCCTTCTGACTATAAAAGTCACCCGGTTAGCCTCGGTATTGTCGTCGTATTCCTTTTCGTGATTCTCCACTTCCGTATGCCAGGTTGGTCGCTTTCTCTTTGTGCTGTCGTTTTGTTTGGTGTTCGCCTGCGTGTCTCAGTAAAACCCTTTGAACCTATATATTGCCTCCATTGAGTACTTTGGATCCAGCTCCTTTTTGTCCAATGAGGTCGTTTTGTTTTTTGCCTCGTGCGGACGTGATAAGAACGTATCTCGTTCGTAAGTTGGGGAGCATCTGTGTATCCTTGGGTTCGCAGTAAGCCGCCGTAACCTCTTTTGTCTACATTGAACATTGATTCCATACTTTCGCTGTTGTTCCTCCTTCGTTTAACGTGAGGTTGACATTCCGTGTCAACGTAAACCCAGAAGCCATTTTCTTTATTTTTTTCCCATTACATCCTCCGCGCATCGAACAAATCTGAAGCTATTTGGGGGCCATTTGCTGGTATTACCCTGATGGAGAAGAGTTAGTTAACGGGGCCACCTCAACGCAGTCTGACTTCTTAAAGGGAGGCTATTATGTGGGGTTTTTTTACCCCTCATTGAACATCTTCAAATAATGAACTCAATCCGAGTTAAAGAAAGTACTTGCAGGGTTTTTTTCAGCTTCAGTGCTGTCAGTGGAGTTTAGGGCACCACAGTGTATAGTCAAATTTAAAGGCTTCGTTCACTCTTTGCTATTATATTTTTTTTTCAAGACTGTACTGAATGCGTTTTACGTACCGGTGATATTTTTAAGACACGGATTTTAGTCACACGGTTGGGTGATATTGAAATTATGGGCATTAACTCATTCGCTGACATTCTCGAATTTTCCAGAATTGAAAATATGACATAGAGCGACATTCCCGAATTTGTTCGGGGTTTTTTTTTTTTTTTCATGTTTGGGTGCTGATAAATCGCTGGCAATAGCATCTGGCTATCACTGCTCACACTGTATCACACTTTGTTGCAGCTTCAGCTGTTGTTAAAGCGCTATATAAACCAATATGTATGTATTCCATTGTATTTTGGACAGCCACCCTTATTTCAAGCTCATATAACTCCAGACCCATATAATACAAGAATTAACAATTTTTTTCCTGATGAAAGAAGAGAATATAAGGTTTTTAACGCTGTATAGGATGTTTATGTAGTCCTAAAAGTCAATATTCTGTGGGTCCTGAAATTCAAGGGACAATGACAAAAACCCTAGCATTGGAGTGGACACAATATGTATGTATTGTATTGCATTGTATGTTGGACAGGTGCCCTCATTTCAAGCTCATATAACTCCAGACCCATAGAATTTAGGAATTAACTCTCTTTTTCTGATGAAAGAAGAGAATATAAGGTTTTTAACGCGGTATTGAATGTTTATGTAGTCCTAAAAGTCAATATTCTGTGGGGCCTGAAATTAAAGAGACAATGACAAAAACCCTGGCACAGGAGTGGACACATTTTGTGCATGTCTGGCACTGAATGAGTTTATTGCTTTCCCCTTGCAGCTTTGAATTCCAGATAATTGTAGTTTCTAAATGAAAGTGAGTGAGAGAGAGAGCAAGCACTTGAAATGTGCATAATAGGTCCCCTTTTAAGTTATCCCCGCCACTCACCACCTTTTTTTAATTTTTTTTGTTTGGAGGGTGGGTCACGTCTCATTTCCTCTTCTCTCTGTTCGCTCATCCATTTCACACGGGGGCTACACATATTGCGACGTGATTCTTCATCCTTTCTGTCAAACTGAAATTTCTTTCCTCTATCCTCGAGCAACAAGCACATGCGGCACGCTACAATCACACACCCCGCTGTCTGCGCGTTATCATTTCACCCCCCACCCAAAAGCTCCTCTTGCATGCCAAATAGCACAACTCTCCAATAAAGATGCATTACGGGGCCAGTAGGACAAATCCCATACAGGGGAAGCTGTATTGATTTCTGCATAGAGAACAGCTTAGTAATTAGATGGCAAAATAATGGGCTGTATATCCTCTCGAGTACTCGGGGCACTAAAACCACGGGGTCACTGGGTGTGTTACGTATGCATACATCCACGCACAAGTGTGTGCTCATAGCGGCTTTTACGGCGCGGTTTAATTACAATATCGATTGCTGAGCTCCGCGATCCGCCCGCGATAGCGTTTACAGCAGCCCTAATGACCACATTCATTAAAAGAATTGATTGGGTAATTATGATCATCCCCACATTTGGCTAATCCTCCTCACGGATCGAAAAGAGGGAGTGAGAGGAGTTTTTATTTATTTCTTGTTTGTTTAATTTGATGATGGAGAAATCGTCTGGATGTGAGAACAGTTTTGTCTTGGGGGCCAGAGGAATTCGGTGGAATGTCGGCTAACTTTGCGTTGAATTTTTTGGGGGGTACTCATTCATTCACTGCCATTCACGAATGTATTCAGGAATTGAAAATATGTTGCAGAGTGCCATTTCAGAATTGGTTCGGGTTTTGTTTCTTCATGCTTGGGTGCCGATAACGTGCTGGTCAGACCTCTGGCAATGTTTTTCCCTCCCACGAGGGGGCATGATTTACCTTTTGTCCATGTTAGCGCTTTGTTCCAGTTTCAGCTGTTGTTAAAGTGTTCAATCATTATGTATAGATTGTATTTTGTACAGCCACCCCCATTTCAAGCTCATATAACTCCAGACCCATATAACTTAGGAATTAACTCTTTTCTGATGAAAGAAGATAGTCTAAGGTTTCTAACGCTGCATTGAATTGAATGTTTATGTAGTCTTGAAACTCAATATTCTGTGGGACCTGGTATTCAAGTGACGATGACAAAAACCCTGGCACTCAGTGAACACATTTTAAGCTATCTATCTAGCCAGCTCTCTATTAACTATATATCTGGCTTGCTATTTAGTTATCTAATAGCTATCTAGCTAGCTTTCTATCTATTTGAGTAACTTCCAGGTTGAGTGAACGCTGGCGCGTGTGGCTGCCACTGCTCACCCACAGAAAAACTTGTGACTGAAAAGTGACCTTGAGAGTTTTGAAAGGCGCTTATAAATGATATGTATTATTATTATTATTATTATTTATGTATTTTTATTTATTTATGGCAGTGAAAGAGTTGATGTGAACCATTTCAGGGACAGCGGCCACTACAGTGGACATCTTCTGAAGTTGTCAGGTCATTTTTTTAGTACCGTCTTCCCTAAGAGGGTCGTTCATGGCGGTGAAAGCGCAACCTCGAAAATGATGCATAATATTTGTCAACGTATTCCTCTCCAAATTGATTGATGCCGAAGACTTGCAGACAAAATGACAGAGATGAAACAGAAAGAACAATTTTGACGGTTGTAGCAATCCATCAACGCAGACGTCAATGGATTTTAATGAGTGGGGAAAAAAAATCACGACGCCGTATATTCAGGCATTACATTTGAGCGCGCTTTCTGTTTGTAGCAGCCATTTTTTAAACTGTATTTTTTTATTTTTTTTATTTTTGGACGGGGGAATGCTGATTGGATTTATGTAAATTCACATTAAAGGAAAGTTTCGTTCAGATGAGGATTGGAGAAAGATGAATCTGGGAGTGAGACAGTAAGCTAGTTACAGTAAAGTCTCGTTATATCGATATTCAAGGGAGTCCGAAAAAATATCGATATAACCGGGACTATCGATATATCCGACCCTGTTTGCATGCAATTTTCTCTGTGTGTGCATAAAAATAGTATCGATATAACCGGGACTATCGATATATCCGATATCGATATAACGAGACTTTACTGCATTTATTTATTTTTTTAACTCATTCGCTGCCATTCACAACTTTATTCGGGAATTGAAAGTATGACGTAGAGCGCCTTCCCGAATTTGTTTCCGGTGCCCAGGGGGCAGCGTTTGCCTTTTTTTCCACGTTAGTGCTTTGTTCCGGCTTCAGCTGTTGTTAAAGCGCTATATAAACCAATATGTATGTACTGCTCACCCGAACAAAAAAAATCCACTGACTGTAAAGTGTCCTTGAGAGTTTTGAAAGGTGCTTAGAAATTAAATGTATTATTATTATTATTATTATTATTATTATTATTATTATTATAATAATTATTTTATTATATCTATATGGAGCATATATTTTATTAAATGTTTATTTTTCAGTACAAACCTATACAGTTTACTTGTTATAAGCCTTAAACGTACATTCCATACAAAATATGCATTGACTCTACTTAGAAATTCACCTTACGAACGACCGTTCGGAATGTATCTCGTTCGTAAGTTGGGGAGCGTCTATATAAACTAATATGTATGTAATGAGAGCCACCCTCATTTCAAGCTCATTTCACTCCAGACCCATATAATTTAGAAATTAACTCTTTTTTTCTGATGAAAGAAGAGAGTCTAAGTTTTTTTATGCTGCATTGAATGTCTATGGAGTCCTACAACTCAATATTCTGTTGCTCCTGGAATTCGAGTGACAATGACAAAAACCCTGGCACTGGAGCGGACACATTTTTGCACGTCTGGCAGTGAATGAGTTAATACACGGCGAAAGCAAAAACAAGGAAATTTGAATTCGGCATGACAAGGAAAAAAAACAGTCCCATCTGGGTCTTCATCAAATGAATGCCGCCATGCACTTGTGATCTGATGCAATTTTTCTCTCCGTGTGGCCTGCAGTGGGCAGCTGCGGTTTGTGACGCTTTTGCTGACGCGATCGTTGTCGGCGCTTTCTTACTTATTCATCACGCACGTTGACATATAAAATGCATGGGTATTTAATGGACATCAGCTCTCTGGAGCTACATGAGAAAAGAACAAGCGTGGGCTCGGTCGATTTAGGCAACGTTCGAAAATGCGAGTCGAGAATTGAGAGTTCGATTTTGTTTTTAGTGACGTCAGTTATATAAAGTCAATGCAGCATATTTTCCACAGACAGTTAGGACGGAGGGAAAATAAATCATTGGCACCACCCTACCCACTCTTGAGGACTTGCAAATTGCAAGAATCAAGACAAGAATGCGGAAAATCCGACTGGACCCTCCACACCCTGCTCACCACCTTTTCTAGCAAGGAAAAAAAATGCTTACTTCGTCATTCATTATTAGATTAGAATGTTCCAATATAGCCGCGTTTTCACATAATTTGCAATTCGACTTTACGAAAATATTTATATGTACAATGTTTAAAAAAAAAATCTAAATAAAACATGGAGATCAGGTTATTGTTTGCAGATACAGTAAAGTCTCGTTATATCGATATTCAAGGGAGTCCGAAAAAATATCGATATAACCGGGACTATCGATATATCCGACCCTGCGCGCATGTAATTTTCTCCGTGCGTGCATAGAAATAGTATCGATATAACCGGGGCTATCGATATATCCGATATCGATATAACGAGACTTTACTGTATTCCGAATCCTGCCAAAATAGTGGCTACGACGTTTCGACACGGCAGTCATTATATCAATTCTGTGTTCTTCCATTACGGTTTGGTTCATGGCCGCTACAAAAATGGACAAAATCCGACTTCAATGGACAGATAGGACAGCGTAAAACATCATTGGCACCGCCCTACCCACTCTCGAGGACTAGAACACTGCAAGAATCAAAACAAGGGTGCGGAAAATCCTACTGGACCCTCTGCACCCTGCCCACCACCTTTTCCAGCAACTCCCCTCAGGCTACCGATCCATGCACACCAAATCAAATTAAAAGTCAAGAATAATGACTATTATTGTGGTTTATGTACGGGGACTAGCTACATAGCTCTCTATCTATTTGCTATTTCGCTCGCTATCTGGCTATCTAGCTAGCTACCTGGCTATCTATTTGCTATCTATTTGCTGTCTATCTAGCTATCTATTTGCTATATATTTGCTATCTAGCTTGCTGGCTGGCTAGCTCTTTTTGCTGTCTATTTGCTATTAGCCAGCTTTCTATCTATTTGAGTTACTTCTGGGTTGAGGGAACGCTGGCACATGTGGCTGCCACTGCTCCTCCGCATAAAAACTGATCCTGTGACTGTAAAGTGACCTTGAGAGTTTTGAAAGGCGCTTATAAATGAAATGTATTATTATTATTATAAATCCAGCAGACATTTAAACATCTACTTCCCCTGTCGCCATTAACTACTGTATAATGCCTCTTTGCATTTTTTTATGATGATACTAGTGCAGCGTGTTCTACCAGAGACAAATTCCTTGTGTGTTCTACAAACTTGGCCAATCAAAATTATTCTGATTTCTTTTTTAGGTCCCCCATCTCCACCCCGGGACTTGGTCTACACCATGAAGCAGTCCACTCTGATCTTGGAATGGGCGGCGCCATCCGACACGGGTGGTCGAGCGGATCTGACCTACAGTGTGGGTTGCCGGCGCTGTCCGGGCAGGCGTTGCGAGCCTTGCGGGGCCGGCGTGGGATTCGTACCTCAGCAGATCGGTCTGACGGAGAGGACGGTGACCGTGGTCAATCTCATCGCCAATACCAACTACACCTTCACCGTGGAAGCTTTGAACGGTGTGTCAGAGCTTCTACCTAGCAAGAGGTTCTACACACAAGTCAACGTGTCAACTGATTTGCCCGGTGAGTCACCGTTCGTCCAATTGCGTCCTTATACTCTGGTGCGCCTTATACACCGGAAAATACAGTAGCTGGCTATCTATTAGTTATTTATTAGCTAGCTAATCTCACTGTCTATCTGGCTACCTAGCTGGCTATCTATTTGCTATCTATTAGCTGGCTCGCTAGCTCTCTAGCTGGCTATTAGTTATTTATTAGCTAGCTAATCTCGCTATCTAGCTGGCTATCTATTTGCTATCTATTAGCTAGCTGGCTAGCTCTCTAGCTGGCTATCTATTCATTATTGATTAGCTAGCTAATCTTGTTATCTGGCTATATAGCTAGCTTTCTAGCTGGCTACCTTGCTACATATTTGATATCTATTTGATATCTATTTGCTAACTAGCTATCTATCTGGCTAACTAGCTGGCTATCTATTTGCTATCTATTAGCTAGCTTGCTAGCTCTCTAGCTGGCTATCTATTAGTTATTTATTTGCTAGCTAATCTCGCTATCTATCTGGTTACATAGCTGGCTATCTATTTTCTATCTATTAGCTAGCTGGCTCGCTTTCTAGCTGGCTATCTATTAGTTATTTATTAGCTAGCTAATCTCACTGTCTACCTGGCTACCTAGCTGGCTATCTATTAGCTAGCTGGCTAGCTCTCTAGCTGCTATTAGTTATTTATTAGCTAGCTAATCTCGCTATCTAGCTGGCTATCTATTTGCTATCTATTAGCTAGCTGGCTAGCTCTTTAGCTGGCTATCTATTCGTTATTTATTAGATAGCTAATCTTGCTATCTGGCTATATAGCTAGCTTTCGAGCTGGCTACCTTGCTACATATCTATTTGATATCTATTTGCTAACTAGCTATCTATCTGGCTAATTAACTAGCTATCTATTTGCTATCTATATGCTATCTAATAGCTATCTATCTCGTAATCTATTAAACATCTATTAGCCAGCTAGCTAACTTTATAGCAATTTGAGTTACTTCCAGGTCAACTGAACGCTGGTGCGTGTGGCTGCCGCTGCTCACCCACAGAAGTACTGATCCTGTGACTGTAAAGTGACCTTGAGAGTTTTGAAAGGCGCTTAGAAATGAAATGGATTATTATTATTTCCGATGACATTTTGATTCAGGACCGTCCAGGCCTTCGTGATGTGAATGGACAATAAATGACAAAAACCCTGGCACTGGAGTGGACAAATTTTTGCACATCGTCTAGCAGTGAATGAGTTAAGCATGACAGCACTTTGAACAATGCTGGCGTTTGTTAGGTTTTTGTTTTTCTTTCCTGAATCACTTTTGAAGCCCTGATAATTCTGCCCTGATAGCAATGATATCAAAATGAATGTTTGCTGATCTGTGAAGGAGCAGAGGATGGCTCCCCAACAGATGGATTATTTTTTTTCAACTCACCCTTCGGCCAATGGGGGGCTTAGGAGGGCAGGAGTGCAGGGAGGGATGGGGGAGTTTTGCATGTTTGGATGGATAAATTGGAGGTTGGGAATAGAAACGTAGCAGGGGTTGCGTGAGTCGTGGGGCGGCTAAATCTGGGATCAGAATTACCCGGGGCTCCTTATCTCGCTGCGGATTTTGTGTGTAGCAGCGGACGTGCGCCATTTGGGCTTGACAGCTGACTCTGTGCATTGGCCCGTACGCCATCTCTGTATGTGCAGCAACGATAGCAAGCCTGTGGTATCTTCCCCCTCGACTTTTTTGTTGTGTGTGAGTGATCGAAAACACACGCGGGTTGAATGTCCCAGCCCCTGGTGGTACTTCTAAAGCCCTTTAGCTGAGGCAGAGAAGTCGAAGGGGGGGGGGGGGGGCAGGATTGCTATAGTGATGGGGTGGGTCAAGGAGGAGGATGGATTGGCATTTCAATATCCTGAGAGGATTACCGGCTCCGCTTAGATGGCTGGTCCCCACGGAGTGAACACCGGCCCGAGTGGAAAGGGGGAGCGCTTGAATGTAGAAGTTGAAGGGAGGATGAGAGGTGAGTGGCGTCGTGATGTGAGAAACAGTAGCCGATTGTGACTTTGATTCAACAATACAGACGCTCCCCACCTTACGAACGAGATACGTTTTAAGTGGTCGTTCGTAAGGTGAATTTGTTCGTAAGTTGCTTCAGAGTGATATTTTGTATGGAATGTATGTTTCGGTCAGACATTGAGTATATATATTGGGTAAGTATAAAAAAAAAGACACTCTAACAGTCGTAAAATAAATTGACACCTACTGTAGTACGACGACATACAAACGTCCCCCTACTTACGAACACTCGAGTTACGAATAATGGTACATACATGGTACATTTTTGTTGTAACATATGTAGTATGCTCCCCAGTTGTGCATGTACATATTTGTATAGAGCATATATTTTATTAAATGATATTTTTTTTGGTACGAAATAAGATGTATCAGCTATCTATTAGCTACTCGCTATCTATTTGAGTTACTTCCAGGTTGAGTGAACGCTGGCGCGTGCGGCTGCCGCTGCTCATCCACAGGAAAACAGAAAAACCTGTGACTGTAAAGTGACGTTGAGAGTTTTGAAAGGCGCTTAGAAATGAAAAGTATTATTATTATTATTATTATTATTATTATTATACAGGTTACTTACAACCCTTAATTATACTTATATAAGCCTTAAACATACATTCCATACAAAATATAGCACTAAATCAACTTACGAACAAATTCACCTTATGAACGACCGTTCGGAACGTATCTCGTTTGTAAGTTGGGGAGCGTCTGTATATGCTTGGGTCTTCAGGAAGCCATTACTGAAGCTGCTGGCACGTCATTACTTAATGACGTGCCAGCAGCCATTCCTTTTTGTTATGCATCGCGTCCTCCTGGAGTGTCAACCTGTAAGAGGGGTTTCCTCCCCGCCAATATGGTCTACGCAGCCAATCAGAAGCGAGCTCGGCCCGGAAAATCTTACAATACAAAATCTAACTTACAGCATTTCTGTTTATCGACATACAGTACCCGCAAAAATATTCATATGTACCGTTTTTCGTAACTCAAATGTTTCTAAGCTGGGGAGCGTCTGTACATGTTTTTTTTTCAACTATGGATGTGTGATTACTGGATGATATGAATATTTATGAGCACAAAGCCAAGATCACTACTTTTCGGGGATTTGAATATTTGACAAATAAACAAAACTTTGCTTTTCTTGATCAAGTTCCCAATAGCCCCCCCACCCCAACCCACACACTCGATCCACTTTCACACCTCTCTACCTTTTCTCTCCTCATCCCCCGCCTCCGCCACTCTGCATGGAGGCATTTCAATTCTTTCTTTTTTTTTTGCCTCCTTAATTAGAAGTGATGGCAAGGTGAGGCTTCAGCAGGCACGAAATGAATAGAGTCATCAAGCTACTTTTCAGGACTATAGCGCAGCTACTTAAGATGCTTTGTCACTCTGTGACAGAAATTTTAATTGCCTACCAATTGGCCTATATTTGGACTCGAGCAAGAGCTACCGACTCTTTAGCCATGTGCAGGGATGCATCTGGGGCCGCGCCATTTACGCATTTTGACAGCCGCTGGCGCAACTTTGTATCTGTCATACGTCTATTACGATTAGCGCATATTGCTACATGATCTGCACCATTTATAACATTGAATTGGATTAGCCTTTATTAGTCTCGCAGTGTAGAACATTACATTTCACAGCAGCAATGTTATGGAAGGAAGAGGAAAGGAAAGGAAGAAGTAGAGAAACAAAATACGGGAGCTTCTGTAAACGCCATTTTGACGTCAAAACAACAAAAAAACATTTTGCTGATTGTGACTCTGATTCAACACGACAGACGCTCCTCACATTACGAACGAAAAACGTTCCAGGTGGTCGTTCGTAAGGTGAATTTGTTCGTAAGTTGCTTCAGTGCTATATTTTGTATGGAATGTATGTTTAAGTCAAACATTGAACGGGAAAGTATAAAACACAGACGCTCTCACAGTCGTAAAATAAATGCACACCGACTGTAGTATGACGACAGACACATGTTCCCCTACTTACGAACATTCAAGTTACGAACATTTTTGTAGTAACATATGTAGTATTCTCCCCAGTTGTGCATGTACATATTTTTATAGAGCATATATTTTATTAAATGTTTATTTTTCAGTACAAACCAATACTGCCACGGTTTGCATGGTGGTGATGGTGGTGGATCCCAAAAAAGCAGGGAGAGAGCAGCAGGGTGTAATCGATAAATGGTATTAAATAAAGTCAGCAGGAACAAAATCTGACAGGATGAAGCAAACACATACAATGACCCGACAACGAATGGTCGTGCCGGGAGTCCTTTTAACTGCCACTGATTGGAACGACCAACACCTGTGCAGGCGGAGCCGATAAATTTTTTTTTTTTTTTTTTTTTTTTTTATTATTAAGATATGATTTTGTTGTTGTTGCAAAATCCTAAGGCCTCTTTGATAGCCACCCAAAGCTCGAGGGGCAGACCCAAATGCAATATGACCCGACTCCCGACAAGTAAATAGGAAGGATGGGGGGGGGGGGGTGTACGCAAACAAAATAACGGCAGACTAGTCATAAAAACTTCAGAATTCTTCCCCCACTGTGTTATTTTTCTTCTGTGTAATATCTTGTAAGGTGCCTCTGTTAAGAGTTTCTGTCGAGTCCTGCTGTGTAAAAAATAGCGGGCGATCCGAATCGAGAGCCAAAAACAAATTTTCTTTCATCCAAGCTGGGAGGTCGCTGACAGACTAATTAGCTTGTCTGGGTGAGTAGCAACCCCCCCTCCCCCTCATAGGCATGCATGAGTGTACGCACACATACACAAAGTGGCTTAGCCGCATCGACTTGTCGTATAAAATTTTAATCACTACCCAACGTCATCCAAGCTCTCATTAATCAGTGTGATTGATCCGTCAAATTATCTTTTGTAATGCAATCTACAATCGATGATGATGATGATGATCATAGAAATGGGGAAATCATACATGACAGATGACGGGGATGTACGTGAAAGTGTACCAGGGGGTGTGGGGGTATTTGTGATTTACTGGGTGCTGGTTGAAAGTCGTGCTTGGGAATTGAAAAAGGTGCTGTGTACTGTAGCCGATCAGAGAAAGAGATGTCAATTGGTGTATAAGGCGCACCCACAATGAATGGTGTATTTTCAAAATGTTTTTCCTTATATAAGGGTCACCGGAGTATAAGGCACACCATCAATGAATGAAAAAAGTTTTCCAAATACAGTATATAAATATCCCATTTTCCGCTGTATAAGATGTACCCGAGTATAAGGCACACCCCCAATGAATGGTGTATTTTCAAACTTTTTTTCCAACGTAGTATAAATCACACCATCAATAATGGTGCAGCCAATCGCAAGCAAGCTCAGCAAAAAAGGCGCGCCATACAAAATATAACTTATAGGGTCTTTGTCCAAACATTTTTCGACATACAGTACCCGCAAAAATGTTTGTTTGTACCGTTTTTCGTAACTCGAATGTTCGTAAATTGGGGAGCATCTGTATGTATGGAATTGTTTGGATGGAAATATCCAGGTGTCTCCTTTTTGACGGTCATTCCTTTCATATATTCATATATATTTCATATTTCAGATATTGGTGTGTGTGTGCGTTAGTGTGGGTGTGTATTTTAATATCTTACCTCCCTTTTTTCCCCCAACACTACTCTGAACAATAATAACCGCTGAAGATTTCTATCAGCTCACCTTGCCTTCCTTGCTACCCTCTTCGCTTTTTCCACGCCTGATTTTTTTCCCTTTGAGATTATTATTTTCTGAATAGA
Source organism: Hippocampus bargibanti (assembly GCF_051943395.1). NCBI lineage: Eukaryota > Metazoa > Chordata > Actinopteri > Syngnathiformes > Syngnathidae > Hippocampus > Hippocampus bargibanti. The sequence goes on along the minus strand of NC_142753.1, from coordinate 8,052,809 downwards.
ATAAAACCGCATATTTATATTAGAACATGAAAGCTGCCGCTTCACGATAAGTCACGACATCTGTGTCACAAAACAGGCTTTGATAGCAGCGCAAAACCATTTGAGATTGGATTAGTTTTTATTAGTCTCGCAGTGGAGAAATTTACATTTCACAAAGTTATGAAAAGGAAAGAAAGAAGTAGAAAAACAAAATACATGAGCTGCTGGAAAGGCAGCCACTCTTGCAATGCCATCTTGTAGTCAAAAGATCCCCAAAAAACAAACTAAATAATACAATGATATGACAACATAAAGACAGTCATTCAATTTTCAGCACTTTCTGCACCCTGCTGTGTTGTATAAATCAGTTCTAGATGAAAGAGGAAAGGATTAAAGCGTCCTTTTCACCAGTGGATCAGGGACGTCATGGTGAAAAGTGCATGTCTGCTACAAGCTAAATGTTGAAAACCAAAACAAAGCTGTAGCATCCATTGACAAATAGAGACTACATCATATCTCCCCCTTCCCACGTAAAAATCCGTATCAATTCCAAGCCGCGGCAGATCCACACAAGCATTGACGCTCCATTCTTCTCATGGCGGGCTCCTCAAGCCATGTATCCATCGAGCCGCAACTGCATTTTGGACAAAATCCCAAATAACAAATTTGATAATGAGATACAATTTAAAGATGTATTCAGAAATCTGCTCGCACTGTTGCTTCACAGGTTTCAGCATCTGTTTGAGGTTTCAGAATCGGCATTTGATAACAAACCAATCATGCCAGTTGTGCAACAGCTGCCATTTTGTGCCAAAGTCAATTCATGGCTGTACCTGCCATCGAGTCCCAAGATGGATCCGCCACATAACCCCTCCGCCCCCATTGCAGTGTTTGAATAATGAGAGGTCTGTACATCACGAAGCAGCTTTGAATTGAAATTCAGCCTTTCAGGAAACTCACTTTTCAGTCACACTTTGAAAGCGCGAAAGGTAAAGTTAAAAACCGGCACCGTATGCGTTGCGCATACCGCCTATTAATTCATTTTACCTTTGCCTCTACCCTACTTGTCGTCTCATTTACAAGCAGCGGCTATGCTTTAAATTCACTCCCTAAATGTCCATCCGGGTTTGACATTGTGCCAAACGTCCTGTCATTTTATTCGTCTATTCTCCACCCCTTTGTTGTTTTGCTTTTTGAAGTATTTTCTGGCCTTATCTGTACGATTGGGGACGTGCACTGCAAAGCTTTTTAAATTGGGCATTTTGTGAAGCTGTATGTCTTTGTGACGAGTGCCTATCAGCGTCGACCGCCACCGCTCCCCCAATGTTGTTACTGCTCCACAATGAGTGTTTGAAAATGACTTCCAAACACAAAGCTAAGGAAGCCTCTCACCAACTCTTCTCTATTGTGTTCAAAACTCATTCTGTGGCTGTCAGTGTTCATGTGTCACTGAAAATAAGAAACAAGGATTTTTTTGGGGATGATGATAGTCAAGTCCTGCTCTGAAAATACAATTTTGCTTGTGATATTTGTTTGCGGTATCTCATACCTGATCTTGGACTGTGTTGCTATAGTCTGATTGCATGAAATGAACTTTTAGAAACAAAGATTACCATATTCGCTCCAGAGTCAAAATTGCTCCAGTCAGAAGAAAAAACACATATATGAGTCACTCTGGAGTATAAATTGCCCTTTTATTTTGAAGTGGGGGCGAGAGGGTGTCCATGTTTGGACTCAAACTGAAACCGCAAATCTATGAATCCATAATGATGGGAAGTTTTAAAATTACAATAGTCGTCCAAATGACTGCCCCTAAAAAAAATACATCCTAACCTGTGAAGCTTTGTTAGCTAACCTGTGAAGCTATGTTATCTAACCTAGTAACCTATGTTAGCTAACCTATGAAGCTATGTTATCTAATATATGAAGCTATGTTAGCTAACCTGTGAAGCTATGTTAGCTAACCTGTGAAGCTATGTTATCTAACCTGTGAAGCTATTTTATCGAACCTATGAAGCTATGTTAGCAAACCTGTGAAGCCATGTAAGCTACTCAAACTGAAACCGCAAAATCTATGCATCCATAATGATGTTAAGTTTTAAAATTACAGTGGCTGTCCAAATAACTGCCCCTTAAAAATACATACTAACCTGTGAAGCTATGTTATCTAACCTGTGAAGCTATTTTATCTAACCTATGAAGCTATTTTATCGAACCTATGAAGCTATGTTAGCAAACCTGTGAAGCCATGTAAGCTACTCAAACTGAAACCGCAAAATCTATGCATCCATAATGATGGTAAGTTTTAAAATTACAGTGTCTGTCCAAATAACTGCCCCTTAAAAATACATACTAACCTGTGAAGCTATGTTAGCTAACCTGTGAAGGTATGTTGGCTAACCTGTGGAGCTTTGTTAGCTATGTTAACTAACCTATGAAGCTATGTTAGCTAACCTATGAATCTATGTCAGCTAACCTATGAATCTATGTTAGCGAACCCGTGAAGCGATGTTAGCTACTCAAACAGAAACCGTAAAATATATAAATCCTTAATGATGGGAAGTTTTAAAATTACAGTGTCTGTCCAAATAACTGCCCCTTAAAAATACATACTAACCTGTGAAGCTATGTTAGCTAACCTGTGAAGGTATGTTAGCTAACCTGTGAAGGTATGTTAACTACTCAAACTGAAACCGCAAACTATATGAATCCGTAATGCTTCAGAAATGCATACCCTCATGTTGGACCTGACAAGTTTTGTGTGCATAGCGGCAAGAGACCATTTCTCCCCCGCTGTCGAGCTACAAAGCAAGCAAGTGATTGTGGGTGCGCGTCTATGGCGAAATCATCCAAACGTGTTCTTTGGTGCTGAGATTGAGCTCTAATGTGTGCTGGGATTTGGGAGGGTGGCATGTGGGTGGTGGTGGAGGGGCACCCGTGTTATGCATAATTCAGCACGTACCAAGCAAAGAAGTGCAAACAACGGCCTGCAGTTTAAAGGTGAGACGGGAAGATTTACTCTTCGTTTTTCAGCTAGTGTATTAAGACGAGGTTTTTCTCTGTTTGGACACTCGATAGTTTTGTTCGTCTTTGTCACGTCAATTTTTGAGACACGAATTAATGGACGGTTGGTTATAGTAACTCATTCCCTGCCATTCACGGATATATTCAGGAATTGAAAATATGAGTTAGAGCGCCATTGTCATTTAGTTTTTTTTCTTGTTTGGGTGCCGATAAAGCGCTGGACATGTTTTATGTCATTCCACAAGGGGGAAGCATTTCCCTTTTTTCCATGTTAGCACTTTGTTCCAACTTCAGCTGTTCTCAAAGCTCAATATAAACCAATATGTATGTATTGCATTGTAGGATTTGCTTTCTAGCTGGCTACAGAGCTAGCTATCTTTTTGCTATCTATTATCTGTCTAGCTGGCTATATATAAGCTATCCAGCCAGCTATTAGCTATCTATCTGGCGAGCTATCTAGCTGGCTAGATATTAGCTATATATTTGCTAACTTTCTATGTATTTGTTTTACTTCCGGGTTGAGTGAACGCTAGCGCGTTTAGCTGTAGCTGCTCCCCCACAGAAAAACTTATCCTGTGACTGTAAAGTGACCTTGAGGGTTTTGAAAGGCGCTTAGAAATGGAATGTACTGTATTATTGTTATTATTATTCTGGACGACCCTAATTTCAAGATCATCTAACTCCAGACCGATATAATTTAGGAATTAACTCTTTTTTTCTTGATAAGAGAGGCAACTTGTACATTTGTATTGCACAATTCAGAGCACAGTGAGAGGTTATATTGGATTTAATCAACAAGAAGTCATTGTTGTTTGCAAATTGTTTTTCTGCAGTCTGAAAGTTACTTTTTGTTGCTTTTCTTGTTTTTTTTTGTCCCCTATCCACAATTTCTTTCTCGTTTGTCCTTTCTGCTGCTCCCACCAGTAACCTTAAAAGTAAACTCTGCTCTTTTATTCATTTATTTATTTTATTGTGGCTGCTGTCCTTTTTCTCGCTCATATTTTTCCCTGACCTTTAACCGACATTTCATCTATTTTGTTGATGGCAACCGCCACACTCCAATATGGTCGACCTGTCACTCACTCAAGAGACAAATATTGCACATTCGCAAACAGAAAAAATCCCGGGTTCCATAATGCTGCCCCCATGTTTTAATTCAAGATAATCGTCAAGTGAGGCAATAGATTAAACCAAAAATCCATCTGTTTAATTTTAGAACAGAATGTTTTTCGTTTGTTTTTGTTTATTTTTGTGGTACACTTAATTTTCAACAATGTTGCTTTCTTCCAAACAAAGAGAGGAATAATCTATCTGAATAACTTTCTCTAGTACACTCATGGATTTAATCAGAAAAGGTTATTGCGGCGAAATTAATTGAGAGACTTGGAGGGTGGGGGGGAAAAGAACAAAAATAAAATGTGGCTGTTTGAATTTGGGAGACTCTCCATCCTTTTAGTCATATTCCAACTTGGCAGTCAATCCATATCTGCATTGATCTATTGTCAGTCTCAAAAGTGCTACTGTCTCCCACCACACACACACTGTGTGTGACAAGGTCTCTTGAATGACTAATCCATTACTGCTGCCCTCCTCCTTTTTTTTCCCTCCCGTCTCCCTAAAGTAGAATATTGGCGGACTCTCCCATCTGTCCTTAAATATAATACGCTTTTTCTTTCAAATCTGAGCTGAAAATACTGTCGACTTGCTGAATAAATCAATAGCCATTTTTGAAAAGGGGGAAAAAAAGGACTTTTATTGTACTGTCAAGCTGTAACTGCAGCAGCAAAAAAATGTCCTTGACAAATGTTAAGCTATTGAAGGGGGGGGGAGCTGTATGTTTAACACGAACAAAGTTTTACAATAAAAGACTGACTTTCTATTCTTCTTTCTATTTGTAAAGCTTCATCTCTGATCAGTGAGCTGCGAGCTGAGAAGATTGAGGAAAAGAGTGTCACGTTGGTATGGAGGCAACCATCGTCCCCAAATAAAAGCCGGACCGAATATGAAGTCAAGTACTATGAGAAGGTAAACCCTATTTATTTTTTTCACTGGTTTTCAAAACTAAATGTTCCGTTTGACCATGTTTGAACTAACATAGCGTCACAGGTTAGCTAACATAGCTTCACATGTTTATAGGTTGGTTAACATAGCTTTATAGGTTAGCTAACATACCTTCACAGGTTAGCTAACATAGCTTCACAGGTTAGCTAATACAGTAAAGTCTCGTTATATCGATATCGGATATATCGATAGTCCCGGTTATATCGATACTATTTATATGCACGCACGGAGAAAATTACATGCAAACAGGGTCGGATATATCGATAGTCCCGGTTATATCGATATTTTTTCAGACTCCCTTGAATATCGATATAACGAGACTTTACTGTATTTGGATTTGCCTTTATTAGTCTCGCAGTGGAGAAATGTACATTTCACAGCAGCAAACTGATTAAAGGAATGAAAGTAGAAAAACAAAATACATGAACTACTGGAAAGGCAGCCACTCTCGTGGCGCCGTCTTGAAGTCAAAAGAACAAAGAAAAACTAAACAACAAATAATATGACAACACAAATACAGTAAAGTCTCGTTATATCGATATCGGATATATCGATAGTCCCGGTTATATCGATACTATTTCTATGCACGCACGGAGAAAATTACATGCAAACAGGGTCGGATATATCGATAGTCCCGGTTATATCGATATTTTTTCGGACTCCCTTGAATATTGATATAACGAGACTTTACTGTATAAGATATAATGTAATATAAATATAGCTTTACAGGTTAGCTCACAACTTCACAGGTTAGCTAATATAACTTCACAGATTAGCTAACATAGCTTCATAGGTTAGATAACATAGCTTCACTGGTTAGCTAACATAGCTTCATCGGTTAGTATGTATTTTTAAGAGGCAGTCATGTGGACAACCAATGTCATTTTACAACGTCATGACACTCATTCAACACGGGCTTCCCAACAGACACAAAATCTGCCATCCTCGTCAACCCACAGCTGTTTGCACAACCGCCATTTTCATACGGTGTGTTTTTGAGCCACATTTTCCGTTAACGTCTGTCACACTTTGCACCTCCGTCTCTTCTGAATGCTTTGCCGTATTTGTTAAAATATGTATCCCTACTTCTGGTTTTGCCGTGTGGAGGGGAACAAAAGGGTGTCGGGCGGATCAAACGGCGCAAAAAAAAAGTTAGGGGATGTTAAAAGGCGTTGAGGATTGGCGAAGATTGAGATGGCAGAGGTTGAGAACAGGTTCGATAGCGTGTGAGACGGGTAGCAGATTAGTGAGAAGATGACATGGCTTACTATTTCCAAGAGCGTGATGCTGAAGAGAAATGAAGTAAGATGCTTTGGGAGTCTGGTAGATAAAAGCAAGAGTGTAGGAGATGGATAGAAAATAACTGAGTCAGACAGCAACATTGTTGCAAAGCCATGAAATGAAAAGGCAATCCAATTACACAGCGACAAAGAGCCTCTAGAAGTTTTTTTTGTTGTTGCTTTTTTTAAAAGGTACCGCTTTGGAGTCTCGTTTTTCTTCTCTTATGACGGCTTTGTGTTATTCTGTGGGCCAACATAACAGACCAAAATGTTGCTCAACATTCACTCCCACGTATTTTTCAATGTCGTAAATTATACTCAGCATTCATTTTTTTTCAAACATAAGAGTTTATGGATGCTCATTCACGAATTGATTCCGAAATTGAATATATGACGTAGAGCGCCATTCGCGAATTTGTTTGGGTTTTGTTTTTTCTTGTTTGGGTGCCGATAAAGCGCTGGACATGGCCTCTCGCTATGTTTTTTTTTTCCCCTTCTACAATGAGGAACCATTTCCCCTTTTTCCATGTTAGCGCTTTGTTCCAGCTTCAGCTGTGGTTAAATTGCTATACAGACACTCCCCTACTTACGAACATTCGAGTTACAATCAACGGTACATACGAACGCTTTTGTAGTCACAGATGTAGTATCTCTCCAGTTCTACATGTACATATCTTTATGTAGCATAAATTATATTTAATGTTTATTTTCAGTACAAACCAATACAGGGTATTGATACAAGCCTTTAACATATTTATATAAGCCTTAAACATACTTACAGAAGCCTTAAACATACATTCCATGCAAAATATAGCACTGAATCAACTTACAAACAAATTCACCTTACAAACGAACGTTCGTAATGTATCTCGTTCGTAAGTTGGGGAGCGTCTATATAAACTAATATGTATGTATTGCATTGTGTTTTGGACAGCCTGCCTCATTTCAACCTCATATAACTCCAGAAACATGTGATTTAGGAATTAACTCTTTTTTTCTGATGAAAGAAGGGAATCGAACGTTCCTAACGCTGTATTGAATATTTATGTAGTCCTAAAAGCCAATATTGTGTGGATCCTTGAACTCGAGTGACGATGACAAAAACCCTGGCACTGGAGTGGATACATTTTTCCACATTTCTGGAAGTGAATGGGTGAAAAAAAAAGTGATGGTCCTTAGTCTCTGTCTTTAAAAAACGGCATGTATTGTATCCTCTCTTTGCGTTTGTTCACTCACCATTGGCTGAAAAAAAGTGGTTTGCATCAGTGTTACTTTGAATCATGATGCCGACCGACGCATGAAGATAAATTGATCACGTCGCAAGCGTGGCATGCAAATGACCCTAAATAAATAAACAAAAGCATCCCACTATAGCAATTATGCTAATGAGAATTTGTTCAAAGTAATTTTTTGCAGCGTGAGACGCTGCATCCTCGCAGGACGCAACATTAGGCGCACCTGCACAATCTAATGAGTGTGATAGTTTATTTTTGTGCTCTGTAATATTTCTTCTGGTCCCCCGCAGGAGCAAAAGGATCAAAGTTATTCCACGGTGAAGACGTCGTCCACGCGGATCAGCGTCCACAACCTGAAAGCCGGCACCACCTATGTCTTCCTGATTCGTCCCTTCACCACCCCAGCGCCGTCCTCCTCATTGTCCTCGTCCCCGCTCTCATCATCCTCTGCCTCCTCGTCTTCCTCCTCTACTTATCCCTCGTCCTCCTCTTCGTCGTCGTCCTCTTCTTCCACGTCCTCGTCCTCCTCTTCTTCCCCAATTGACTACGGAGCCTACAGCGCCCCCCTGGAAGTCCAGACGCTGGGAGAATGTGAGTCGGCTTTTAACACCTTTTTTCTTTTCACTCACGCCTCCAGACGACCGGTGATTTTAAAGGACAACCGACATCCTGGACAAATTGTGTCCATAATTTGTAAAATCACTTCAAATGACTTCTAGTGTGCGCATTATACAAAGATTCCACCGCATATAGCTATATTTTACGTTATAAGACTCGCGCTGAATATTCAGAAAGTCTTGTTTTTGAGTTGATGACGATGCCTGATGTGACGTCACGTAAGGAACGCCCCTGACCGAGACAGTGACACACAATGCATTTTGGGTACTTCGTTTGGTCTGAAAACTTCGTGTTGATGGCGAAATTAGAAGGAAAACACATAAATAACGCGATGGTGAATCGTTGTGTGTTGCACCAAGACTACTGTTTGATACTAGTTGACACAAATTCCCAGCAGACAGATCAGCCCATTTCCAACAGAGCTTGTGCGCCATCTTGTGCATTTTCTGGGAGCTACATTGGAGTCCAGACGGCTCGAATTGATACGGAAGGACTTCTTTAATCGATTGCAAACATTTATGCTTTCCTCTTCAGAACTATTTGAATCATATTCATAACTGGATGAGTAACAAAAAAGCATATTCTCCGAATCCGAACTCTCTGAAGCCATTGTTTTGTGTCTGGAGTATCCTGGCGTGACGTCACGAACAAGGGGGTGGGATCTTTTGAAACTCGCCATTTCCGAGGTCATTTTGAAGCAGTTTTGGGACACTTTAAGTCATTTTTATTGGTGTTTTGCATTTGACTTAAATATCAGCCTGTGTGTTTTGGGTATTTTAGATGCTATAAAACGTTTTTCTGATGTCAGTTAGCAAACAAAAAAATGGTGTCAGTTCTCCTTTAAGATGTGGGGAGCTCGCGTGGGCACACGGCCAGCCTAAACAACGAGGCGCTCGGCTCGGGTTTAAGAGTGTCAACGTTGTGACAGTCTTGAGATAATGTGTGAAGATTCCACATTTTTATCGCAGTTTGTCTTTGATAACACCTCCGAGTGTTGTTCTTGCTTTGCGTATGTGTGCTTTGGGCCTTGAAATGCGAATGGAAGCAATTTTATTGATATTCAGCTATGGGATTTTTTTTTAGCGCAAGGGCATCTCTCATTTGTTTTTATGTTTTTTTAATTTTAGTTTGGGCCAAACGGAATATGACACAAAAAGCGTTTCACAATTTCACTCGACGGATGACGCTTACTCTTGCCGCGGGCGAGCTGAGTAGTGTCAAACAAGCGATGACCTCAGAAAGTTTTCAAAGCAGGCGCAGTCAAACATCCTTGTAACTACAGAGTAAATGTAGACAAACAGGATCATCCCAAAATATAAACAACTCTTGGCAATGGCGTTCGCCGCCAATAAGGCAAGCCAGATAAGTTTCTGATTTATTTTTATTTTATACTACTACTACTACTACTACTAATAATAATAATAATAATAATACATTTAATTTTAAGCGCCTTTCAAAGCTCTCAAGGACAGTCACAGACAAGCATAGGTACAACAATAAATAAAATACAATCACAAAAAGAATACAATAAATAAAATACAGTTATAAATAGAAACAAGAGAAATAGCTACACAGAAAATGCAATTTTAAATAGGTGGGTTTTGAAATGGGATTTGAAGGTGGGAATCGATGTTACGAATATTGGGAGTTCCAGAGTTTGGGGGCAGGGCAGCTGAAAGCCCTGTCCCCATCATGCTGAGACGGACAGGGGGGTGGGATACAGAGGTGGAGGGAGGAAGAGGATCTGATGGAACGTGAGGGAATAGAAATTTGAAGAAGGTCAGATAGGTAAGGTGGGACAAGGTTATGGATAGCTTTAAATGTTTTATTAGCCTGGTGTTGAATGGCATCATACAGTACAGACATTCCCCTACTTACGAACATTCAAGTTACGAACAACAGTACATACGAACATTTGTGTGGGTATGTCGTAAAATGTTCAATGTCCCGAGTGCAGGTTTCTCTTTGATCGTGATGTTCCCAGGATTGCACCATTTGTCGTTCACAAACACAGCAATTCCCCCCTTCCTTTTTTATTCCCGCTCCCTGCGCGTATGTGTCCAGAGTGATCGCCGACAGCCACGTTGCCATGACAAGTAGTAAACTGGCTTCCCGGTATTCTGTCTGATGTTGTGTTAGCGCCGTTAGCTCGTCCATCTGGTTCGGGAGGGATCTCATATTCCCGATAATGACGGACGGGTGGACATGTCTGGATCTTCCCCTCCTTCCGCGGCGGTCCTTTCCCAGCCCGACAGCTCCGTTTTTGTGTGGTTTGGTGGCCACTAGCCCACTATTAGCTCGCTATGCTAGCAGCTGGACTCGACTGTAAACAATGGGATAGCGTGTGCAAGTGATTACGTATACAAGCCTTATAAAACTTATATACTCATATAAACTTTAAACATACGTATATAAGCCTCAAACATACATTCCATACAAAATATAGCACTGAAGCAACAAATTCACCATTCGAACGATCGGTTACAACATATGTCGTTCGTAAATTGGGACCCATCTATACAGGTTATTTATACAAGCCTTAAACATACATATATAAACTTTAAACATACTTACTGTATATATGCCTTAAACATAGATTACATACAAAATATAGCACTGAAGCAATTTACCAACGAATTCACCTTACGAACGATCGTTCGGAACGTATCTCGTTCGTAAATTGGGGAGCGTCTGTATTTTCATTCCCGTTTTTTTAAATACGTCAGTGAGACACGTTCCAAGCCTTACTTTTACAATGTTGTTGAATATATATAAGAGTGTCCGTCAAACAGATATGGGTTTGTTTTCCTTTCATTGTCAACAACGTATTTCAATTCCTTTTTCCAGTGGCTTTGGCATCCAGTGAACAGAGTGCGGTGGTAATCATCGCTGTCGTATCCGTGGCGGCGCTTGTCATGCTTCTGTCGATGGGCGTCGGACTGCACATCTGGAGGAGGTAAAAGCACTTCCTTATGTTCTGCACCTTTAGGCTACGGGCGTCAAACTCATTTTTGACATGCGCACGATTTGAATGACGGTTTCTCTTGATGGGCCATTGTGACATCTGGAGAATTCAAGAACGGTTTCTTCAGATATTGTTTGAGTTACTGTTATTGGATTGGATTAGCCTTTAGTAGTCTCGCAGTGGAGAAATTCATATTTCACAGCAGCAAAGTGATGAAAGCAAGAGGAAAGGAAGACGTAGAAAAACAAAAATACAGGAGCTGCTGGAAAGGCAGCCACTCTTGCGGCGCCATCTTGAAGTCAAAACAACAACAAAAATAACAAATAATGTGACACACCACAAGACATAAACAGTCATTCAATCTAAAGCACTTTCTGCACCCTCTTTTTTGCATGAAACAGTTCTAGATTAAAGAGGAGAGGATCGAAGTGTCCTTTTCACCAGTGGATCAGGGACGTCATGGTGAAATGTGCATGTTGCTACAAGCTAAATGTTGAAAGCAAACACAAAGCTGTAGCATCCATTGATAAAATTAAATTGTCTTCCATCTCTTGTCCCACGTAAATTCGCTTCAATTCCAAGCAGCGACAGTTCCACGTACACTTTGGCGCTCTGTGCTCACGCTGCTTTCTTCTCATCGTGGGCTTCAATTGGGGTTTTGGGAACAACAAAATATAGATTTTATTTATTACCTTTGAGAATTAAACACTTTTGTAGGCATTTTACAAATGGAGTCGTTTGAGCCGCAATAAAATGAGTTTGACCCTTGTACTCTAGACTAAATATATATATATATAATTTTACATGCCACAAAAACCTTCATTTGACATCAAACAAATAACGGCTCATCGACTGTAATCCAGATTATGCTAATCCAAAAATAGCAGGGTTGTATTATCATTGTTGCCATATTTGACAGACCCTGTCCATGGAACACAAGTGGGCGATTGTCAAATATCGTCATCAAGAAAATATTGCCATTTTGATAGCATCTGACCAATTCCAGACAAATTTGAAGTCGCCATGTCGGCTGATGAAACGGTCAGTCGCAACATCCCGCAAACTGGTGCTCTCTTTATCTCTCTCCCCTTCACATGCACACAAAAAAAATGTAGAAATTCATGAGATGTGGTTGACAGATGTGTTCCAAAGCCTCACGTGAATGCTTGAGCGCCAACGTCAAAACAGACAAAATAGATGACAATCTACCATATGCAGGCGCTTGCTTTCCGGACCGACGGGCTATTCACAGCACACATCACGCTTTATTGAGTAATGATGCTTGTCTTCTTTCCCACCTCCCAATCCCCCTCCTCCATTTTCCCCCTCATCGCCGCATTGCATAGAAAAGGGAGGTGGGGTGGGGGTCTCCATTGTTCATCACAGCAGCACCATTATCTACCGCCTTGTGTTTTGTGTGAAGACAAGTATTCGCAATGGCTTGATGCCTCAATTACCAGGCTCTTGTGTTTGCAAAGACGAACCGCGGCTGCGGGGTCTCTGATGTAGCGATGCGACTGTTGAGTCGCAAACATGCAAAATAAGTCGCGATATTCACACAAACGCTCGAACAATAGGATGATGAGAAGGAGCCCATTTTGTGAAGGACTTCTTCCATTAGGTTGGATTTAGCTAACAGGATTTAGCTTAAAAAATATGGCGGTGTTATTTGTCAACGTTTCCGCTTCCAACTGATGATTTCTTGCCTCGCAGCATCCACATAACTGCCTTTCGTAGACTTGCACCTGTTATTAACTTGCGGCTACTCCAGCATGTCGCCGTCCTCCAGCTGGGAGAAAGTGTTAAATGTGAGAGCGCTGGTGTCTGACAAAGTTAGATAGAGCCTGAGTTTGAGGGCATTGACCGAACATTCTCCAAGAAGCTCAGACTTGAGTGGTCGGTGAATGGGAAGGTTGTCCCGCCACTGCGTATGAGTGGAATTGAGTGGATGTGTGTCGCCAGGGTCGAGGTTTCAGTAGATAGCAGAAGAAATCGTTTGGTTTTATCTGTCTTTGTACAGAGCTGTGGCAAAAGTGGCTGTCAGACACTTTGAACAAAGGCTCGAACACAGGAAGATTGTCTTTTACTGCCGGCAGGAGGTGTAGTTTGCATGAAGACACTTTGTGTGAGCTCCTCTCCAGCCCTCTGCCAAGCATTTTATTGAGAGTACACGCATTAGTAAAACGCGCCCTTCTTGATTTGAATACCATGCCCCTGGATGTCCCATGGACATCCCTCCAAGTCGTCCCCTGGTACAAGCACCAACATCCATAAAGAAACAGAACATAGACATTTTAATAAGTGGCCTTTCCGTGAACTGATAGATTTGTAATCTGGGTAATGATATCTTGTTGAACAGGAGTATACCAAATACTCCCTTCCACCCTGGGTTAGATCGATCTCTGACTCAAGGATGACAGTTTAACAGGCTGTGTCTTCTTTTCCTTTCGGCTTTTCCCTTGTAGGGAACGCCACAGCGAATCAGTGTCCTTCATCTACAGAGGTTTGATTCACATTTTTGTTTTGGCCAAGCTTGTACGTCGGATGCTTTTGCTGACACAGCCCTCTGTATTTATCCGGGCTCGGGACTGGCAAAATAAGACAGTGGCTTGTGCCCCCTTGTGGCTACAGAACAAGCAACTCTATGAACTTAATAAAGATGAAGATGCTCAGGAAATGGCTCCCAAACACAAAATGGCTGTGTCTGTTCGCCTCAAATTGACCCCAGATTCTTTGTGCTCCGTTGTAGGCCTTGTAGTCACACCTGTTGGGCCAACTAAGCATATTACAGGATGACACTTTTAAACATGATTACTTCTGTTCTGTCTATTCTCTATCAGTGGCGTTACAGTCCTTTGTTTTCCAGCTAGGCGGCAATTCTGTCCGGGCCAATATTGGTCTTTGCACTCTTCATTTTATTTTTTTATGTCTTTCCTGTAAGCTCCTGACTGGTTCTCTTTGATCAGGCACAAAGACAAAAAAATGGAAGCAGATACGTAACTATCCGCATAATAATGGAGGTTCAGTAACCACCCTATCCAGTTTGTGGCAGTTTTAATTTGATAAATAGAAGTTGTCATCAAAATGAGGATCCATGATTCTGATTTTTTTTCTCCCCTGCCAGCAGTGACAAAATGAGAATATTAATCGGAATAAATGCGGCCAACTGTTTTGCTTGCCCAATCTTTTAACATACTGAAAAGAGACCCTCCCCCCAACTCCTTGTCTTCTTCCCAGCAGTGTCTGCTCAAGCTCCTCCAATGTAACTCCTGCTAGCGTGGTGCTGCTCTCGACATCCTTCTCCACTCTTCCTCCTCCTCCTCCTCTCCTATCTCCTCTTCCTCCCTTCACACAGCTGATGCCCAGGTACACTTGGCATGCGTTCCCCCCGCGCCTCCATTCTCTAAATCTTTCCTTTGAGTTCCCTGCAGTCCTCTAACATTTATATCCGTTAGTGGTTGTCTTTCTTCCCTTTGCTTTCCACATACAAATAAAAAATTCTAAGAAGCTATTTTTTTCTTCTTGCCCTTTTTTTTTGTCAAGCTGTACTTTTTATAACCTCGGATCAGTGCTTGGGCACATTATGAAATGTGCTTTAAAGGATAACCGACGCCTCCGCACAAGTTGTGTGCATGATTTGTAAAATCACTTCAAATGACTTCTACTGAGCGTATTTTACAAAGATTCCACCACATATAGCAATATTTTACATTTTAAGACTCGTGCTGAATATTCAGAATGTCTTGTTTCCGAGTTGAAGACGATGCCTGACGTGACGTCATGTCAGGAACGCCCCTGACCGAGAAAGTGACACACAATGCATTTTGGGTACTTTGTATGGTCTGAAAACTTGGTGTTGATCCGTGTTGATGGCGAAATTAGAAGGAAAACACATAAATAACGCGATGGTGAATCGTTGTGTGTTGCACCAAGACTACTATTTGATACTAGTTGACACAAAAAACAGCAGAAAAATCAGCCAATTTCCAACGCAGCTTGGGTGCCATCTTGTGCATTTTCTGGGATACTACATTGGAGTCCAGACGCCTCAAAATGATCCGGAAGGACTTCTTTAATCGATTGCAAACATGTATGCTTTCCTCTTCATAACTATTTGAATCATATTCATAACTGGATGAGTAACAAGAAAGCATCTTCTCCGAATCTGAACTCCGTGAGGCCATTGTTTTGATTCTGAAGAAAGGCAAGATGTCTTGGCGTGACGTCACAAACAAACAGGCGGGACCTTCTGAAACTCGCTATCCCGAGGTCATTTTGAAGTAGTTTTGGGACACTTTAAGTGATTTTTATTGGTGTTTTGCATTTGACTAAAAATATCAGCCTGCGTGTTTTGGGTATTTTAGATGCTATATAACGTTTTTCTGATGTCAGTTAGGAAACAAAAAAAATGGTGTCGGTCGTCCTTTAAACATACTAATATAAACCTTAAACATACTTGTATAAGCCTTAAACATACATTCCATACAAAATATAGCACTGAAGCAACTTACAAACGAATTCAATTTACGAACAACCGTTCGGAAAGTATCTCGTTCGTAAGTTGGGGAGTGTCTGTATTATTTTTTTAAGTCACTGATGTCTCCTTTCACCGTGTCCCCAATATGGTCCCTTGCCTCTAAGCCATCGACATCTGTCTGATCTTTTTTTTTCTCAGTCCCATTATGCTCCTATTATCAATCCTCGTATCTATCCCGGCCCGCCTTTAGTGCGCGCTCCCTTGTCTGTCAATTGTTGTCTGGCCCCCTACGTGTCGTAGAGTGTGCCCCCGAGGATCCGTGTTGCATGTGTCTGCTGGTGTGTTTTGATAGACAGGGCCTTGACCTTGTCCCAGGCCTCGCTGTTACCCAGGCTGAGGGATGTGTCAACCTCATCCTCCTTCACGTCTCCCCACGAGAACCCTCACTCGGGGACGCAGAAAGACCCGAAAAAAGGAAACATTGACATCTCTGAAAAATACACCAAAGCAATGCCCCGCAATGCTTTCTTTTTTTTTTCTCCAAAGAAGCTCTCCAAGCTGTTGGGAACGTGTGGTTTTTATTCTTATTTTTTTGCTTGGTCGCTTCTGCAGCCCAGGATCAAATTGGTACCACTGGCTCAACCCGCTGTACCGCATGTGAAGGATCAAAATAAATTAAGATGGATGACACTGAGGTGTGTGTTTGTTGAGGCTTTAGGTAACGTCCAACTGGTTTTACGCTTATAGCCATTATGTATTTTTTTTTTTTTTTTGTTCATTTTCCTGACCAGTCCATGCAAACTGCAGTGTAATATATACAGACATTCCCCTACTAACGAACATTCAAATTACGAACAACAGTTCATACGAACATTTGTGCGGGTATGTTGAAAATTGTTCAATGTCCCGAGTGCAGAATTTCTCTTTGATCGTGATGTGCCCATTTGTTGTTCACAAACACAGCAATTCCCCGCTAGCCCAACATTAGCTCGCCATGCTGGTCTCGACTGTAAAAAATGGGATCGCGTATACCTATATAAGCATTAAGCATACATTCCATCAAAAATATAGCACTGAAGCAACTTACAAACAAATTCACCTTACGAACACCCTGTTCGGAACGTTCACAAGTTGGGAGGCATCTTTATTAGGATGTATACACTTATGAGCACCTTTGTTGCTCTGTTAAATGCATTTTACTGACAGAAACGTTCCTGAATTCACATTAGACTGAACAAACCGTTTGTAAATTATTTAAGAAATATGATGAGTTTTGAGAAACCATGAATTGTAAACGTTTTTTTTGAGCTAAGGTTGTTTGGTCAGTTTCATCATAACATAGGTTAACGTCTTTATACACTTTAAAAGGAGTTAAGAGTTGACCTGAGAGGCTTTATTTCCCCTCTTCTTACTTTTATTGAAGAAAATACTCGCTGCTAAACATGAAATGACAGAAAACATTTTAATAGACAATCCATCTGCTTTTTTATGCCTCAAGGGTACTCACTCCTTTTAATACTTCTTCAGGGACTGTTTAAGTTTTTTCCATGAAGCATGATTTATACTCTCCTTCCCCATTGTTGTTTTATGAAATGTGTTTACCTGACACAATTATGATCCCTGTCAATGCATGGAATGATTGCATCAATAAAACGGTGTTGAGCGGTGATATCAACCTGGAAATCCAAGTGCCATGCAATGTGTGACTTTTTTCTGTATAATACATTTTGTGTATATATTTGGAAGCATTTTGTTCGTTAGAAGCCTGGAACTGTTTTTTTTTTCTTTTGGCCTTCATTCTAGCCATTTTAGAAGAAAAAAAAAACACCCATGCCAGCCAGAATGTCTGCTCATCACTTCTTAATCTGGTTCTTGCAGTCTGTGTATGTGTTCCTGCCTGCATCTGTGCAGCAGCCTGCTTTGGTTCAGCGACAACTTTAAATTTCCCTTGAAGCCAAAGGGGCCAGACAGTCTGAATATATAAAGTTTGCTCATGTTTTTGACCGCCTCGTGGTTGCGAGGCACTTGTGTGAAATGCTCTTTCCCCAGATGTATGCTCAACAATAGTGTATCTACTCCATTTCAAACTGTGTGTGGCTGTGCGCTGACTTGCCAAGTCAAATCTGACTGTCTGATTTACCTGTCAACCTGCGAGGCACGTTTACCTTACTAACGGCTCAATTTTCCTTACTTACAGGGAAAAAAAAACATACGAGTATGTGATATTTCATTGCGGAATTTTATTAACCAAATTTTACATGTAAACATTAATACTTTTAACATGTTCCAACATATTTCTAGAAATAATCATGTACAGTGATACCTCATCTTACAAACTTAATTGGTTCCAAGAAAATGTGTGTAAGGCGAAAAGTTTGTTTGCCAATCATTTATTTCCCATAAGAAACCATTAAAAATGAGAATAATCCGTTCCCAGGTCCCCATAAGACATAATTTTCTACTAAATAAGCATTACAAATACACAAATTATACCTTATTTTATGTATAATAAATGTGCTATTGTATTGTAATTAAAGAAATAAACTGTGCTTTATAATAAAGTCGTTTTATTTAACTTTGTGATGGTAGTTGTCAATGGATGACGAACTTCCAGGTTGCCTCTTGATGATATCCGAGTGAAGTTGCTTTATCGGCGATAATACCCTCACTCCCAATGTCCCCTGCTAGCTGCTTTTCGTTAATCCAAATCAACAGAAGTTTTTCAACCTCTTCTATTGCCTGAGACCGTTGCTTAGACAACACAGAAACACCCTTAGCCATACATAGCAATGACCGAATTAGCATACTGGTAGTCGGACGCTAAGTCACACAAACGCACACCTTGTTCGTGTTTCTCGATGATCTCCCTCTTCTCGACTGTAATTTTCTTTTGTGTCCTCATCGGCTGAACACTAGCCTGTGGTGGTGTCTTTTTCTCTCCCATATTAGCAAAAGTATCCTTGATAACAAACCATGTATGCACTCAAAGGAAGGGGTGAAGAAAACTAGTCCGCCAGCCACCGTGGCGCTCCGTGTGGTTTGGTTCGTTTGTCGAAAACTAGTTTGTATGCCTCGATCATATTCTCACTAATGTAATGTTCGTAAGGCGAAACGTTAGTAAACTGAGATAACACTGTATCTCAAAATTGCATTTAACCACTTCTGTGTTTCCCGGACAAACTTTCTTGTATGCCGTACACATCTAAAAATGTGCAAAAATCGTACAGAATATGTCAAATTACGTTCGGTTGACAGGTGTGGAGACATTTCCCCTCATTCGGCCTCAGATCCATCTCTTGCAAATCAGTGCCATTGCACCGAGGGTGGGTTACCCTCTATCTTACTCACGTGTATCTTCCCATCACCAAAGTTGACACTCTCATCTTTGCTTTCCCCTCATCTCACAGTTATTGCGCATCCCGTTTAAAAAAAACGACACAATAAACAGCGTCTGGTGCTTGTTTTGGTCTCCTGACTTGCATGGAGCGCTTTTTAATGTCTTTCTTTGTTTCGCTTTTTTCAGGCAATGCGGCTACAGCAAAGCCTCTCAAGAAGGAGACGAGGAACTTTACTTCCAGTGTAAGTGGTTCTTGTGCTTTTTCTCGCATGCCACTTTTGGCCTTTAGCGCGACGGCATTGATTGTTGATTCCGACGCCGCATGCTTAGTTGAACTTTGAGCACACTGACGGAACAGATTAGGTGCAGTACAGATCCCATCACGGTTCAGATGGAAAGGAGAGTAAGAAATAAAATGAAAAAGGGAAGGAAACAAAGTAAAAAGTGAGAGATTGCCATTCCATAAAAAGATTTTGGTATATGTAAAACTTACTCACTTAGCTCCCAGTGGTCTTTTTTTTTTTTTTTTGCGCTGGACAGTGACTGAATGGGGCTACTCTGACATATCTCCTCCCATTTGTGCGTGTGCATGGCAAAGCTTTGCTTAAGTGGTATTTGTGTGCTTTGACGTTTCCATTTGTGCGTGCACAGTTTTGTAAATGTAGTCCGTGCGTGCATGCTCATTTGCGTTATTTAATCTCCCAGCATGCCGAGCCCCCAGGAGAGTTTTTAGGAGGACTGTGGTTGATCAATAATGAGCCAAAGTCATGCAGCTGGGAATTAAATCTGCCCAAACAAAAAGACATGCCAGGAGCTGACGCACACGCACACATTTGGCCTGTTTTCGATTGCAAACATTTATGCTTTCCTCTTCAGAACTATTTGAATCATATTCATAACTGGATGAGTAACAAGAAAGACGTTGTGACGTCGCGAACTAGGAGGCGGGGCCTTCTGAAACTCAATTTCCGGGGTCATTTTGAAGTAGTTTGGGGACACTTTAACTCTTTTTTATTGGTGTTTTACATTTGACTAAAAATATCAGCCTGTGTGTTTTGGATATTTTTGATGCTATAAAATGTTTTTCTAATGTCCGTTAGGAAACAAAAAAATGTTGTCTGTTGTCCTTTAAAATACATTTTCTTCTTCCGAGGATCTTTGATTTCGTCCATTTTGTGACCCCCAAAAGCAACCGCAATTTCCGTCGCTGTGACCAAGATCAAAGCTCATCTGCGATTTTACATAAAGACCGATTAAAAAAACCCACAAAGTTTACATATTGTTTAAAACCATTGCGTGGATGTGAGGCAAGAAGCAAAGCATCTGGGGAAATCATTGGGAAAATAGAATCAAGATATCAAGGCATGATAAGGCTATTGCATTTGGGCTGTTTTGTCGAGAAAAAAACAAACCATTGGCCCCCAGTGGCCCGCGGGCTGCATATGCAGCATCTCTCCAGTAGATGAATGCAATGTGAATTAGGTTAACCCTCGAGTCTAACCAGCCAAGAAGGCAACGAAGCGTGCATGTGTCGACGTACGCAGTGCAGCATCCCCGATAGGTGTTCAGGTAGCCATGTTTGAAAACCCAATTTGATAGAAAAGGGCCTCCAATCTTTCTCTCATGCCTCACTTGAATTGAAAGGGTTTCCCTTTGCACTATAATTGACAACGTTGCTTGATTTGTCCGCGCGCTCACAATAGATGTGACTGTGGCGTATACGTGGGTGTACGCTCGTGCTGGATCGATAAGCTGTTATGAGGCCACCAGTATAGGATCCCTCGGGTCGATCCAGAGCTGTAATCACTTTTCAAAGACCCCGTCAAGCTTTTTTGGGGGAAACTACTTGGCCTTTTCCTGGAAGATTATCTTTAACATGGAGTAACAAAGGTCATCTAATTGAGAAGCGACTCGCTTCTGGTTAATTGCTATTGGCTGCCCATAGGCCAGTTTATTTGCCGGTTGTTAGTGTTTGGTAAACGCAATGGGTCAGTTGATAAAGGAAACGAGAGAGTGGCTGTTGAAAATGGGGTTGTGTTTTGAGTTTCGCAGAGAAACAGTCGGGGTCATTCATAGCGCTACAATTACCGGCAAATAAATGTTCCGTCGTGTAATTCACTTCGCTGGGGTTCTGCCGAGGTGATTGGATGTCACTACATGTTTCGACAGGAAGTGTCTTACTTTGGAATTCGGCCAATGATTGTCGAAAATACATCAGCTTCATTGTCGGCTTGGTTTGAAAATATTATGTCATTAAGTCATTCACTGCCATTGACAAATTTATTCGGGAATTGAAAATATGACGTATTAGTACGTTTCTTTATGTTTTCTTGCTTTGGTTCCGATAAAGCACTGGTCAGACCTATGGCAATGTTTTCCCTTCCACAAAAGGGCAGCATTTCCTTTTTTTCCATGTTAGCGCTTTGTTCTAGCTTGTTATAAAAGAAATAGATCGCTATCGAGCTAGCTAGCAATATAGCTCATAGATTAACGCACTATATAATCCAATATGTATGTATTGGATTGTATTTTGGACAGCCACTCTCATTTCAAGCTCATATAACTCCATACCCATATAATTTAGGAATTAACTCCTTTTTTTGGGGATGAAAGAAATGAGTCTAAGGTTTCTTACGCTGTATTGAATGTTTATGTAGTCCTAAAACTCAATATTCTGTGGGTCCTGGATTTCAATGACAAAAATCTTGGCACTGGATTGACACATTTTTGCACGTCTGAAAGATGTGCAAAAAATTGTCCAATCCAGTGAATGAGTTAAGCAGCTGTTTTGTCACTTTTCCCACCGACAATGTTGCATTTATGTACTTTTCCAAGCAGTGTGTGTGTGTGTTAATCCGATATCTTTTTAGAGTGAGTGAAAAAACAAAAAGGCCGGTCCGTCATCTCTGTAAATCTGCATGGAAGGAACCCAAAGTCAGATTTAAGCAGTCTGAGCCTTTCATCTTGCCACCAATGGAGTTTGGCAAGGTCCAATCATAACAGTTGCGCCTAAAAACAATCATCCACTGATGCAAAAATCACTGTTACATGTACAGTAAAGTCTCGTTATATCGATATCGGATATATCGATAGTCCCGGTTATATCGATACTATTTCTATGTACGCACGGAGAAAATTACATGCGCGCAGGGTCGGATATATCGATATTCCCGGTTATATCGATATTTTTTCGGACTCCCTTGAATATCGATATAACGAGACTTTACTGTATTATAATTCTGTTTTATTTTTATTTTTTGTATGTATCTATTCAGTCAAAATTCCCACACGGAGAACCTACATCGACCCAGAGACGTGTGAGGACCTGCTGCAAGCTATTCATGCTTTTGCCAAGGAGTTGGACAACTCCAGCATCAAGATTGAGAGAATTGTGCACACAGGCAAGGACTGACGAAAAATACATGTTCACAATATCAACACTGTCTACCGATTGCAAAATCAAAAATCTTGAAGAATCGTCAATCAAATCAAATAATTACATCTGATAAATATTGCGAAATGCCATCGACAGGCAAACTCTTCAACCGTCATCTGTACTTCTTTGAAGGTGCCGGACGCTTCGCTCCTCGTCCAAAGAGCTTCGTCAGCAAACTAAAGTTGCGCTGGGATCTCTGACCCTATATTTATCCCCAATGGACAGAGGTGGCAGTGCCAGACCTCTGCTATGGCCCTATATAAAGGCCCTATATAAGTGGTAGCTCTGCCCCTATATAAAGTATAGGGGCATACCTACTAGCACAACTTTAGTTCGCTGACGAAGCTCTTCGGATGAGGAACGAATAGTCCGACACCTTCAAATAAGTGCAGATGACAGCTGAAGAAACCTTTTCATCTATGGACCACTCCTGTATGACTGAGAGCCTCAACAGACATAGACAGGCTAAGCTAACATGAATTAGCATGCATGCTACAAGTAAATATTAGCCTTTAAGGAGCAATACCCACATACAACAGATTTGCAGGCATGCTCCATATTCTCAAGGATTACTGGATTTTATTTGAATGGTCGATCAAATCAAATAATTACATCTAATAAATATTGTGAAATGCCATAGACAGGCCAACGATGAAAAGGTGTCTTTAGCCGTCCTCTGTACTTCTTTGAAGGTGTCGAAAGTTGCACTGACAATTACAATTGGGAACCTTCATTGCCTATTGTTGCTCTTTTTATTTTTAGATATACCTGACAGTGAAGTACAATAAATACTGTCGAGTATCTATTGATCACTTGGCCCGTTTAGGTAGCGTTTGTGTACAGGCGATTAACCTCTGTTTGTCTTTCTCTCCCCAAAAAGGCGACTTTGGGGAGGTGTGTCGCGGCTGTCTCAAGTTGCCCAGCAAGAGAGAGCTGCCGGTGGCCATCAAGACGTTACGAGCAGGCTGCTCGGAGAAACAGCGGCGCTCGTTCCTCAGCGAGGCCGGTATCCTCGGGCAGTTTGACCACTCCAACATCATCAGGCTAGAAGGTGTCGTCACCAGCGGTGAGTGAGGAGATCACGAGGGGGTCAGAAAAAAAAGTGGATTGGATTGGATTTACCTTTATTAGTCTCGCAGTGGAGAAATGTACATTTCCCAGCAGCAAAGTTATGAAATAGAGAGGAAAGGAAAGGAAGAAGTCGAAAACAAAATACAGGAGCTGCTGTAAAGGCAGCCACTCTCGCGGCGCCATCTTGAAGTCAAAAGAACAAAAAAAACAAAATAAGTATTATGACAACACAAAGACACAGACAGTCATTCAATCTTAAACACTTTCTGTACCATCTTTGTTACACGAAGCAGTTCTAGATGAAAGAGGAAAGGATCAAAGCATCCTTTTCACCAGTGGATCAGTGACGGCATGGTGGAATGGGCACATCTGCTACAAGCTAAATGATGAAAGGAAACATGAAGCTTTAGCGAAAAGAGATGGTCTCACATCTCCTGTCCCACGTAAATCCGCTTCAATTCCAAGCCGTGACAGTTCCACAGACACAATGATGTTCAATGAAAAGATGTTCAACCATGTAAGATGAGGAAAATAAATGAGAACAGGAACAGCGTATTCTCTGGACGGAGAAGACAACGACTTTTGGAAAGAATTCCCAGACCCTGTGAAGGAATCAACACTGATAGCGAGAAGAATGGGAACAGAGACACAGAAGGCAAGGGTAGCAAGCGCTTGAAGGCCCACACAGATAGCCATTGACATCCTGCTGTGGAAACGGGATGGAAAAATAAACTTGAGGCAGCAAGGAGACATGAGATGATCTGGTATAAGGTGGAGGTTAATGGCGAAAGGCAGGTGAGGAGAGACCCTGGAAGGGTTTGTAAAGTTTTTGTGATGCCGGCAATTGGCTGGATTCCCCTACACACTGTGCTCAGCAGGATGGCGGCAAATGTGCAGGGTACAGTGATTGGTGTGAGGGACTCAGTGGGACCCTGGGATGCACTCTAATATCTCTCTCACACACACACACACACACACGTACATCATTGGTGTGCACATCACAGCAACACAAAGCCCGGTTTCCTCTTCGATCGCGTTCACTATAGCGCTAGCCCACTGCGCAGTCCCACAAATAGTACACGTTCATGTCGCACGGCGATGAATCACCCGATGTGACAAGACTAAGTACTGCTAATATGAAAGTCATTAGCAGAGCAAACATATCAGTGAATATGCTTGCACACCAAGAAAATTAGGCTCATAACAGCCATTTTCTTATTTTGGTGTTTTGTATATAACAATAAGCCTTAAGTATGATAATCTAGTCAATAATCATGCTAATATGGTGTGGAAATAAATACATGGCATTGATCCCTTTTGACTAGATGATGTCGGCTGGTAAATCGACATTTTAGCAATTTTCCGCTTCGAGGAACAAGAAGCCCTTCCAGGGAATGGTCTATTTTAAAACGGTTTTCATATATTGGGTGTACCGCTTTATAAGGCGCAATGAATAGAAGCCACAATAGTGGATGTGGTTGCATTATGCTAACACTAGATGGAGCTACTCTGAAGAATACAATACAACACAAGACAATACAGCTTTAGTTGCATCGAGCTTTCACAACGGGTGCAGCCGTAACGGAGCTTTGTACTCATTTCAAATACAATGTACACGAAATCTGAATATTCATACACATAGAAGTCACGCCAAATTATAAGGATTTGAGAAAATTGAATGTTTTTAGGTGCGCCTTAAAATGCAGAAAATACCGACATATATTAACTCATTCACTGCCATTGCCGAATTTATTCGGGAATTGAAAAGCATGACGTGGAGCGCCAGTCCCAAATTTGTTCGGGTTTTGGTTTTTCCGATACAGCGCTGGTCAGACCTCTGGCAATGTTTTTCCCGTCCATGTCAGTGCTTTGTGACAGCTGTTGTTAAAGCGCTATATAAATCAATAAGTATGTATTGTATTTTGTGCAGTCGCCCCCATTTCAAGTCCATATAACTCCAGACTCATATAATAATTGGTTTGTACTGAAAAATACACATTTAATAAAATGCATGTTCTATCAAGATATGTACAAGTACAACTGTAGAGAATACTACATACGTTATTACAAAAATGTTCGTATGTACGGTCGTTCAAAACCCCAATGTTCGTAAGTAGGGGAGTGTCTGTAAACCAATACGTACTGGATGTATTGCATTGTATTTTGGGCTGCCGCCCCCATTTCAAGCTTAGATAACTCCAGATCGATATAACTTACAAATTAACTTTTTTTTTTTATTAAAGAAGAGAGTCTAAGATTTCTTATTCTGAATTGAATGCTTATGTAGTCCTAAAACTCAATATTGTATAATTTGAGTGAAAATGACAAAAACCCTGGCACTGGAGTGCACACATTTTTGCACATATTCTGGCAGTGAATGAATTAAGTGAATAAGTCAGTAAGTTAAATGCACCACTGTAAAATGTGTACAAAATTAGATGTCGAATCAATTAATTTAACTCAGTAGCAATTTCTTATTGAGAAAAGTGTTTCTCCTGTACACCATCTTTTGGCCCTGTAGGCACATGAACGTCATCTACCGTAGATGTAAAAAAACATTGATGACCCGTTTGCTCCGACGCTTTTCCCAAATAGCACCGACATTTAAACGTAATAGGATCAAAGCAAATGCCATCAGTTGTTTTGTTACCTTTTTTTAAAGGGAACCTCAGAGGAACCTGTTACGGTAGAAGTGATGCCACGTACATTTGCTGATTGCCGGCAGCTATTTACGACCTTGCCCGCAATGACTGCTTCTTTGCTAGCCCGAGTCGACGTGATCTGGAGACGTATGATCCAATTATGCCTTTCCAGGTGAAACCCAGCTCGGGCTTTTTCATCTCATGAAACGCTCAAGGTATTGACACTGCCACTGAGAGATGACTCAGAAATTGAGGGTATTCCGTGTCCTCTTGCAGAATTTTGACATCCCTGCATACTCATTGCTACTTTTCAATCCTAAAAAACAGGGTTGTTGAGTTGTTCATTGGCAATCGGCTGGTTTGTCTGTGTTTTAGAATTGAGCCTTACAAAGTATCTGCAGGTTTGAACTCACGGCAATAGAAACATTTGCACCTTAAACGACAACCGACGCCTCCCGACAAGTTGTGTCCATAATTTGTAAAATCACTTCAAATGACTTCTACTGAGCGTATTTTACAAAGATTGCACGGCATATAGCTATATTTTACGTTTTAAGACTCACACTGAATATTCAGGAAGTCTTGTTTTCGAGTTGTTGACGATGCTTGACGTGACGTCACATCTGGAACGCCCCTGACCGAGAAAGCGACAAACAATGGTCAGATGATGGGATAATTTTGTGCCATTTGGACGAGATTGTGTATCAAACAATGAACATGGCGTATCTTCGGAAAATGTGGTGGTTTCAAGCACCTTGTCATTAACTCATTCACTGCCATTCACAAATTTATTCTAAAATAGGAAATATGACATAGAGCGCCATTTCCGAATTTGTTCCGGTTTTGTTTTTTCATGCTTGGGTGCTGATAAAGCACTGGCCAGACCTCTGGTAATGTTTTCCCCTTTCACAAGGGAGAGACATTTCCCTTTTTTCCATGTTAGCGCTTTATTCTCGCTTCAGCTGTTGTTAAAGCGCTATATAAACCAATATGTATGTATTGCATTGTATTTTGTACAGCTGTCCCCATTTCAACCTAATATAACTCCAAACCCACGTAATTTAGGAATTAACATTTTTTTTCTGATGAAAGAAGAGAGTCTACGGTTTTTTTACGCTACATTGAATGTTTATGAAGTCCTAAAACTCAATATTCTGTGGGTCCTGGAATTCAACTGACGATGACAAAAACCCTGACACTGGAGTGGACAAATGTTTGCGTATGTCTGGCAATGAATGAGTTAATCAAAGTGATGGTCACGTTATGTGATCATTTACATTTTGAAGTGGAAGCAATGAGCATAAGAGATGGATTTGGATTCAAATTTAACTTTATTAGTCTCGCAGTGGAGACATTTACATTTCACGGCAGCAAAGTGATGAAAGGAAAGAAAGAAGTAGAAAAACAAAATACAGGAACTGCTGGAAAGGAGGCCAACTCGTGGCGCCATCAGCCAAAAGAAGAAAAAAAACTAAATAATGTACATAAATAAATTAAAAATGAACGTTGCCACAACAAGATACACATGAACATGTGACTAAATACTACTAATAAATAGTATGTTGAATAGTTTGTAATGATAAAAGTGGTAGAATTTTAGCTTCCAAGTGTATAGTATGTATAATGTTGCCCTCTTTTCTTCATCTATTGCTGTCTCGTTTCTATTTCACGTCTTTCAAGGCAGCGCTGGCTTCTCTGTTTTGAGATGTGTAGTGGATATTATGCGTGTAACGTACGGGAGCAAGCACCCGTACCGTGTTGGATCGTGTGTCTTTGTGCGTGTTCGTGCGGATGTCGACTTGAGTGTTTAAGGGTGCTTAAACTTGCTGAGACAGCCAGGGCAGCGTGCAGGTTCTTACAGCTTCGCCACAGTTCGCTGAGTGAAGAATGGCTTTGCCACAAATCCTGCGGTGCTTGCCAAGAAGTCTCGCCTCACTTTATTCTCCCCTCTTTGCTTGTGTCTCTATTACTCCACCTGCAGTATGTACCGTTTGCCGCTTTTTGGCATTCAATCTCCATACCTGTCAACCGGCCGTATTTTGCCGTATTCTGTATGATTTTTGCACATATTTTAGATGTGTACGGCATACAAGAAAGTTTGTACTGGAAACGCAAAAAAAATGTTGAATATACAGTAAAGTCTCGTTATATCGATATTCAAGGGAGTCCGAAAAAATATCGATATAACCGGGACTATCGATATATCCGACCCTGTTTGCATGTAATTTTCTCCTTGCGTGCATAGAAATAGTATCGATATAACCGGGACTATCGATATATCCGATATCGATATAACGAGACTTTACTGTAATTTTGAGGTATTTTTAATTTTCATTAAATCTTAGCAGTAATATTAATTCTAACAAATTAAAACAAGTACAACCACAGCGAAAACAAGTCAGTGCGAAAAGTCTTGAAGAAACAAAAGTTCCAAGAAGACACGTTCCGGTTGAGTGGAATTTTATTTTGAAATCAGTTCAATTAAACATTTTACTGTGTTTTTTTTCCACCATAATATCATTCATATTTTTTAATAAACATACATCGTAAGAAGACATATTGAAATTCTTTTTTTTTTGTTGCTCAATTTGTCCACAGCAAAAAAAAAAGCCACAATGCTCTACAAAAAGGGGTCTCAAACTCAATTTATCCGGGGGCCGTTGGAGGCAGAGTCTGGGTGAGGCTGGGCCGCATCAGGATTTTCACAAGAAAAGCACAGATAAAACATTCCAATGTTCTCAAAATCTTTTTTTATAACACACAAAAAACGAATTAAATGAATGAATGGAAAAAAACGAAGAAAAACTAAATTAACCAGTAATAAATAAATAAATAAAATAATTATAATGATCATAAGGCAGATACAGATGACTGAAAAAAAAAACACAGGAAAACTAAATATTTTAAATAACGTTTCTAATCTGTATTCACAGGTCTTTAACCTTTAACTTTCTGAACATAAATAAAATATTGAACATGAACTGTCCTAAACATGGCTTCTCTTGCCTACTTGTTCAGCTCCACACACAAGTTTCATTCATCAAGGCGGGCCGCAAAATATTCTATCCGGGGCCGCAGTTGGCCCGCGGGCCGCGTGTTTGAGACCTCTGCTCTACAATAAAGAACATACCGTATTTATTCAAGTAAAATTTTCTACCTAAAAAGAACTCAAAGTTTGGGTTCGCGTTATAAACGAGGCCTGGGGGAAAAAAAATCTCATATATTCAATGCTTTATCCCTTCCAGTAGGGGGCAGCATTTCCATGGCTATTCTCGCCCACTTAGGTTTCGATTCTCGGAAAGACCCGGATCACGCACATTGTTTTTTTTTTATTGTTGATTACCATTTCTTTAGCTACGCTTTATTTCCTTTCCTCGCGTCGCCCACACTGAAACGTCAGTAAGCATTGCTGTTTTGCACAATATCCAGAGTTTCGATTCAGTGTTTACGTTGCCAATAAATGATTTTTATCACTATGCTTGGTGATAAAGTGAAAAAAATGTTATACCAATTTTTAATTGAAAATTAGGGGTGCGCGTTATACACATGTGCGCGTTATACTCGAATAAATACGGTACTTGATTATTGCTAGAAATATGTCGGAACTAGTTAAAAGAATTCATGTTTACATGTGAAATTTTGCTCATAAAATTGCGCAATGAAATACTACACATGCGTATGTTTTTTTTTCTCAGTCAGTAAGGAAAAATGGAGCCATTTGTAAGGTCTCAGTATCTCGCAGGTTGACAGTTATGACTTTCCGTTGATTATGTCCCGTGTTTTTTTTTGTGTGTGTGTGTGTTCAGGTAACACCATGATGATCATCGTGGAGAGCATGTCTAATGGAGCCTTGGATTCCTTTCTGAGGGTAAGTCGGTGTATTTACATTCAGGAATTCGGAACCAGCAGAGCGGAAACAAAACAAGCAGGCTAACTTGAATTATCGCACGTCTGATTGCGACGACGTAGCGTCACGACGGTGATATCAGAATGTACTTTATCGATTTTTATTCACCACATAAACATAATTTTGATGTGACAACATAGTCTTCCCTGCCAATGCTAGTAGCATAGCAACTAGTTAAAATTGAATATATGACGTAGAGCGCCATTCGCGAATTTCTTTGGGTTTTGTTGTTTTCTTATTTGGGTGCCGATAAAGTGCTAGCCATAGCCTCTGGCAATGTTTTTCACTTGCACAAAGGGGCAGCATTTCCCTTTTTTTTTTTTACATATTAGCTCTTTGTTCCAACTTCAGCTGTTGTTAAAGCGATATATAAACCAATATGTATGTATTGTATTTTGGACAGTCACCCTCATTTCAAGATCATATAACTCCAGACCCATCTAATTCAGGAATTAACTCTTTTTCTGATGAAAGAAAAGAGTCTAAGGTTTCTAAAGCTGCATTGAATGTTGATGTAGTCCTAAAACTCAATATTCTGTGGGTACTGGAATTCAAGTGACAATGACAAAGCACACATTTTTGGACGTCTGGTAGTGACGCTTTGCTAAAATAAAAATTCAACCACATTTTTTTCCCCCGAGCGTTCCAAGGCTGGCGTGCTTGTTAACGTATGAAGAAAAATATTCATGATTACACACAAATGTGGTGTTTTTGTTTCAAGAGCTGCAAGAGTGGTCTTTTGCTCTCTGAACCAACACAGTGTGGCTCATAATGATCTGAATTAATGTTTGTTTTGTTGCGCAACATAAAACAAGATTTCAACCTTCCTGTTTTCTTTCTGACAGTTTTTCATTGTTTATTTTTTTATGTTTTGTTTTTTAACGCTCAAAATGACAGAAACACGAAGGCCAGTTGAGCGTCATGAAACTGATGGATGTGCTGACCGGTGTGGCATCGGGGATGAAGTACCTTGCCGAAATGGGTTTTGTTCACAAACGCCTGGCTGCGCACAAGGTAAGAGACCCAGCATGGGCAGTCATCGACCACAGTGTGTATGTTGATGTATGTCTCAAGCTCACTTTTCCATTGGCAGACTCTGCGAACGCAATTTGTCCTCGTCTCCGACCGTGTTTGACAGTCATTTGTCAGCGGCTTATTTGAGGAATACGCCAAGCTGAAAATGACAAGACAATGCTGTCAAAATCATTTTTGTCGCAAGGATTTGCTCTGTCAGTTTGTTCCTCTCTAAAGAGCAGCCGGGCTTTCAAAACTGGCTCTTGTTTTTGGAAACAAAAAGAGCCAACTAGATTTTAGTTCACCAATGTGGTGATATTGTTTCATCTTGTAATTTAACCCGGACTTAAAGGACAACTGACGCCATTTTTTTGTTTCCTCACTGACATCACAAAAACGTTTTTTAGCATCTAAAATACCCAAAACACGCAGGCTCAATTTTTTAGTCAAATGCAAAACACCAATAAAAATGACTTAGTGTCTCAAAGCTACTTCAAAATGACCTCGGAAATGGCGAGTTTCAGAAGGTCCCGCCCCTTTCTTCGTGACGTCACGCCAGGACGTCTTGCCTTGCTCTAGAATCAAAACAATGACTTCAGATTCGGAGAAGATGCTTTCTTGTTACTCATCCAGTTCCGAAAATGATTCAAATAGTCTGAAGAGGAAAGCATAAATGTTTGCAATCGATTAAAGAAGTCCTTCTGCGTCTGGACTGAAATGCAGCGTCCCAGAAAATCAGAATCAGAATCAGAATCATCTTTATTGCCAAGTATGTAGGACACAAAAGGAATTTGTTTCCGGTAGAACACGCTGCACTAGTATCGTTGTCAAAAAAACTGCTAAGTGGCACTATACAGTTCCATTTTGGCTACTGTTGAAAGAGTTCAAAGAGTTAATGGCTTGGGGGAAGAAGCTATTTAAATGTCTGCTGGATTTGGTGCGCATGGATCGGTAGCGCCTGCCTGAGGGGAGTAGCTGGAAAAGGTGGTGGGCAGGGTGCGGAGGGTCCAGTAGGATTTTCCGCGCCCTAGTTTGGATTCTTGCAGTGTGCAAGTCCTCGAGAGTGGGTAGGGCAGTGCCAATGATTTTTTCCGCCGTCCTAATGCACATGATGGCGCCCAAGCTCCGTTGGAAATGTGTTGATTTGTCTCCCGGGAATTTGTGTCAACTAGTATCAAGTCTTGGTGCAACACACAACGATTCACCATCACATTATGTTTTTTCCTTCTAATTTCGTCATCAACACGGATCAACACGGAGTTTTCAGACCAAACAAAGTACCCAAAATGCATTGTGTGTCGCTTTCTCGGTCATGGGCGTTCCAGACGTGACGTCATGTCAGGCATCGTCACCAACTCGAAAACAAGACTTCCTGAATATTCAGTGCGAGTCTTAAAACGTAAAATATAGCTATATGCTGTTGAATCTTTGTAAAATACCCCCAGTAGAAGTCATTTCAAGTGATTTTACAAATTAGGGACACAACTTTTCCAGAGGCGTCGGTTGTCCTTTAATGTGCAATGTATCCCCCTGAAGAACAGTTATGAAACGCCTCAACAGGAAAGTATTGCCTGTTACAAATGAAATATTCAAAGTGACAATCCTTTGAAATCCGACAAAAGCGAAAAAGAAAAAATAAATAAATTGCAACAGTCGTTTTATTCTTTCCCTCGCATGTATTTTTGTGTCCCTGATCTGTAGGTTTTGGTGAATGCAAACTTGGGCTGCAAAGTGTCCGGCTTCCGACCTCTTCAAGAGGACAAAATAGAGGCAATCTACACGACACTTGTAAGAAAACCTCATGCAAAACATGTTATATTTTGCTCAGCAATATGGAGCTCATTAAACTACCATTAGATCATACTAGTGTGCTTTTTTTTTAACTAATTCACTGCCAGATGATGTGCAAAAATGTGTCCATTGCAGTGACAGGATTATTGTCATTGTCACTCGAATTCTAGGACCCACAGAATATTTAGTTTTAGGACTCCATAAACATTCAAAGCAGTGTAAGAAACCTTAGACTCTCTTCTTTCATCAGAAATAAATAGTTAATTCCTAAATTATATGGGTCTGGAGTTATAGGAGCCTGAAAAATGCATCTTAACTCATTCACTGCCAGACATGAAAAATGGGTCTTTTTTGTCATTGTCACTCGAATTCCAGAACCCACAGAATATTGAGTTTTAGGACTACATAAATATTCAAATCAGCGTGAGAAACTTTAGACACTCCTCTTTCATCAGAAAAAAAGAGTTAATTCCTAAATTATATGCGTCTGGAGTTATATGATCTTGAAATGAGGGCGGCTGTCCAAAATACAATGCAATAAATACATATTGGTTTATATAGCATTTTAACAACAGCGGAAACTTGAACAAAGCCCTAAGATGGGAAAAAGGGGAAACTCTGCTCCCTTGTGGAAGGGAGAAAACATTGCCAGAGGTCTGACCAGCGCTTTATCGGCACAAAAACAGAGAAATCAAAACCCGAAAAAAATTATTGAATGGCGCCCGACGCAATATTTGCAATTTTAACTAGGTTCCATGCTACTAGCATTGGCAGGGACGAATATGTTGTAACGTCTAAATTATGTTTACGTGGTTAATAAAAATGGATTAAGCACATTCTGATATCACCAAGGTGACGCTACTTCGTTGCCCCCAATCATAATAAATTTGTGAATGGCAGTAAATGAGTTAAAATATGTATCAAGTGTGAACTTGTTGTCCTTTTTTGACTGAATAGCACGGAGGCAAGAGTGTGGTGCTATGGACTGCTCCGGAAGCCATTCAGTATCATCGCTTTTCCTCCGCATCGGATGTCTGGAGCTTTGGTATCGTCATGTGGGAGGTCATGTCCTATGGGGAAAGACCCTACTGGGATATGGGTAACCAAGACGTAAGTGCATTCATACCCAATCTCTGGTTGCGATCATTTGCATTGTTTGTACAGACACTGTGAACAAAGGCGATATGGCGAGAGTATATGCAAATTTAAAGGACAACCGACGCCTTCGGACAAGTTGTTTCCATAATTAGTAAAATCACTTGAAATTACTTCTACTGAGCATATTTTACAAAGATTCCACGTGACGTCACGTCAGGAACGCCCCTGACTGAGAAAGTGACACACAATGCATTTTGGGTACTTTGTTTGGTCTGAAAACTTCGTGTTAATCCGTGTTGATGGCAAAATTAGAAGGAAAACACATAAATAACGTGATGGTGAATCGTTGTGTGTTGCACCAAGACTACTATTTGATACTAGTTGACACAAAAAACAGCAGAAAAATCAGCCCATTTCTAACGGAGCTTGGGCGCCATCTTGTGAATTTTCTGGCACGCTACATTGAAGTCCTGACGACTCGAATTGATCCGGAAGAACTTCTTTAATCGATTGCAAACGTGTGCTTTCCTCTTCAGAACTATTTGAATCATATTCATAACTGGATGAGTAACAAGAAAGCATCTTCTCCAAATCTGAAGCCATTGTTTTGATTTGAGAACAAGGCAAGACATCCTGGCGTTACGTCACAAGCAAGGGGGCGGGACCTCTGAAACTCGCCATTTTCGGGGTCATTTTGAAGTAGTTTTGGGACACTTTAATTAATTTTTATTGGTGTTTTGCATTTGACTAAAAATATCAGCCTGCGTGTTTTGGGTCTTTTAGATGCTTTAAAACGTTTTTCTGATGTCAGTTAGGAAATGGTGTCGGTTGTCCTTTAAGTGATACATTAGTAAAACACAGTCTTCTTGATTTGAATACCACACCCTTGGATATCTCATGGCACAAGACATTTTAATGGGTTGTCTTTCCATGAAATAATAGATTTGTAACCTGGCGAAAGAGCTCTCCCTGTGCAAGAGTTTACCAAATCCTAAATTCCGCCCAAGGCTAGATTCCTTACCCGAGGATTACAGTTTAACAGGCAATGTCTGTTCACCTCAGATTGACTCCAGATTTTCTGCGCTTCCATTGTGGCCCTTGTGTTCGGACAACTAAGCATACAACAGCATGAAACTTTTAAATATGATAACTTGCATTTATGTCTATTCTCTATCAGTAGTTTAGTTAAGAAAAGTGTACATACACAAAAATGTCGCAAATAATGTTTGTGTTATTCCCAGATGAAGTCGTAGTGAGAACACGTACAATACGTGGCTTTTTACTCACTCCAGTTTTATTTGTCGCTTCCATCTGCTTCAATAAACAATGCGTCCTTAGACAGCTTGGATCATGTGAACAGAAAGTAAAAAGGATGCAGTGGTTCTGAAAGCTTTTTCAAGGCCAGTGATACACACACACACACACGCACACACTCATACACACTTTAAGTCTGCATCAGCTCCATAACCAATCCTGTTTTCTCCTAAGGAAGCAGTGACCTCCTTCCATTGGCCTCCGCCTGTCCCTCTTCCAATGCCACCCAGTTCATAAAAGGCCCGAAAATCCCTCTTTTACATTCAGCTTCTTCTGGAAAATGCATTTTTTTTTTCCTATCTCGCACAATAGTACTCTTGCCGATGCTCTTCTTTTTGCAAGTAAATAGAGAGTCTCGCTTCACTTCTTGCCCTTTAAAATGCTTTTTATTTTATTTTCTAGACAGAGCTGGTCCTCAATAATTTATTGTCATCTAATACAAAAGAATTCCGATGATTAAAATGCAAATGAAGATATAATCCAATAAATCCAAATGATGTCTCTTTCTGATTGGCTTGCAAATTGCAGTCAGCATAATATGCACTGTACCTGATATTCAGGCTGGGGAAAAAAAGATACCATATTTCCTGGTGTATAAGGTGCACCAGAGTATAAGGCGCACCCCCAATGATGGGTGTATTTTCAAACTTTTTCCATATATAAGGCGCACCGGACTATAAGGCACACCTTCAATGAATCAAAAATGTTTTATGCCGTATTTTCTGGTGTATAAGGTGCACCGGAGTATAAGGCGCACCCCCAATGAAGGGTGTATTTTCAAACGTTTTGCATATACAGTAAAGTCTCGTTATATCGATATCGGATATATCGATAGTCCCGGTTATATCGATACTATTTCTATGCACGCACGGAGAAAATTACATGCAAACAGGGTCGGATATATCGATAGTCCCGGTTATATCGATATTTTTTCGGACTCCCTTGAATATCGATATAACGAGACTTTACTGTATAAGGTGCACCGGCCTATAAGGCGCACCTTCAATGAATGAAAAAGGTTTTCCGAATATAATATATAAAAATATCTGAAAATTATTGTGGCTCAGTTTTAGTTCACATATAAGGCGCACCTGTGTATAAGGCGCAGGGTCATTTTTGGAGTAAATGAAGGCTTTTGGGTGCGCCTTATACACGGGAAAATATGGTGACCATTTGCATCTTCTCCTCGGGCCCGCGTGGGTTTTCTCCGGGTCCTCCGGTTTCCTCCACACTCTGAGATAGGCTCCAGCACCCCCCGCGTCCCTAATGAGGAATAAGTGGTACGGAAAATGGTGGATAGATAGTATCATGTTCCAGTATCATGTTTATTATCCAGAATTACTATGCATGAGATAAGCAGCACTACAAAGTTTCTTTTGTTCTGGCGCTCATTATCATACTTCCCATTTGCACATGGCAGGGTCAAAGGGCAAAGCTTGTCGAGCGGTCGGGGTGGAGGGTTTTGTTCATCCGCATTGAATTGATACATGATATCGTAATCGGGATTGTTGCTTGGCCTGTCCACCAGCAATTCATTGTGCCCTTTACTTCGCTGGCTTTGATTAAATGGAAAATGTCAAATGCTGAAAAAGCATTTTATGAATGCTCTTTAGAGAGGCGAGAGCTTAAGCAGCCGAATAAGGGGAGTGTAGATTGAGCAAGATGAAGAGGAAAGAGTATTTTAACCAAAAAAATGCAGCTGATATATTTTGGATGAGTTGACTTTTATTTTCCCCTTTTCGGGTGAATGTAGTTTTGAAGAGTGATTCAACAGCGGGATAGATAAGATGAAATCCCCACACTGTGGTGACAAGCTGAATGGGAACGAGTTAGAAGGACCATTGAGTAAGTCTAGAGGGACGTGATCGTGCTCTTATATTTGACAGAGATGAGATGACACCACAGCTTCATCAAAGTAGATCACAAAGGTGGATCCCAAAATTAGTATCTAGCTTATCTTTTCGGGGATGTTATATAACAGGGACTAAAGACGGCCAAAAAAAGGATCAGCATGCAGTTTAAAGTTAAATGACCATCATTTATTTTCTTTACTGTACTTCTTTACTTTACTGAGCTGTCTTTTATCGTGCAATAATCTCATTTGTAACATGTATATTTGTACATATTATGGTGATTTTTTTTGCTTGGGATAAACATTTACTTTGTCTGAATTTTGCGGTCGTTTGGAACGAATTAGATCATTTACATGGAAAATGTGTCTCGGCTTACACAATTTTACCACTGTATGACTTTCTGATGTTCTGCATTCTTGTAAAGGAAAAAATATAAAAATAGTAATAATAATAACGACAATAATAAGACACAAACAACAATATTTGTAACATGTAACATGTATTTTTGTACATATTTGGGTGCATTTTATTTTATTTTATTTGGGTGCATTTTAGAAAATATTTACGTCTGAATTTTGCAGTGGATTGGAACGATTAGATCATTTACATGGAAAACATGTCTCGATTTACACAATTTTACCACTGTCTGACTTTCTAATCTTGTGCATTCATGAATGGGAAACATAATAATAATAATAATAAGCATAATAATAATAATAAGAATAACAATAACAATAAGAAGAAGAAGAAGGACGATGACGATACCAATAATAATAATAATAATAATAATATAATAATAATAATAATATAATCCTTAATAATAATAATAATATTGTTAATAATAATAATAATAATAAGCATAATAATAAGAATAACAATAACAATAAGAAGAAGAAGAAGGACGATGCCGATACTAATAATAATAATAATAATAATAATAAGTCTCCAACAGACAGGAACAAGAGTAATTGCCAATCTAATTTGTAACATTTTTTTAACATATTTTGGTGCATTTTTTTGCACATGTCTGTATGTCTGAATTTTGCAGTTGCTTGGAACGGATTTGATCATTTACATGGAAAACGTGTCTCAACTGACACCATTTTACCACTGTTTGACTTTCTAATATTCTGCATTCATGAAATGGAAACATCATAATTATAGTAATGATAATAATAAGTCTCCAACAGACGCAAACAAGAAATAATTGCCGTTTGACCCTACGAGAGAGACTTGGTCTTGAAACAGGCAATGCGAAAGAGCATCTAGGAAGAAAAAAAAAGCAAAAAGGCAATCTGGGTAATTCAATTTCAATCTATGCAATGCTTGTGAGTGGTCTAAACAATCAAATAAAAACACAGTTCCTACAGCTCTTTGTATGCGACCTCATTATATTCTGCAGCGCTAGCTCTGCTAAATGATGTAGCGGTTGAGTGTAAATAGCGTCAGGCTGTGGAAACCGCAGCCAGTGTGACACCGTCTTTAAGGATAAGCGATGCGTGAATTATTTTGTATTTTCCTTTCAGGGAATGATTTTCTTTTACTCAATCTGCTCGGATGGGCAATAACGATGACAGAAATGTTCCACAGCAATGACTTTTCCACATCTATGTTGTCGTAGACGAAAATCAATGGAGTCATTGGGACATTTCTTTATTTGTTTCACATTCCACCGCAAGCGATCTATTTAAACTCATTCACTGCTAGACATGTGCAAAAATGTGTCTACTACAGTGTCAGGGTTTTTGTCATTGTCACTCGAATTCCAGGAACCGCAGAATATTGAGTTTTAGGACTACATAAACATTCAATGCAGTGTAAGAAACGTTAGACTCTCTTCTTTCATCTAAAAAAAAAAAGAGTTAATTCCTAAATTATATGCGTCTGGAGTTATATGAGCTTGAAATGAAGGCGGTTGTCCAAAATACAATGCAATATATCCATGTTGGTTTATATAGTCCTGGAACAAAGCGCTTACATGGAAAAAAGGAAAATTCTGCCCCCTTGTGGAAAGAAAAAAAACATTGTCAGAGGCCATGGCCAGCGCTTTATTGGCACCCAAGAATGAACAAAACTCAAACAAATTTGAGAATGGTGCTCTATGTCATATTTTCAATTCCTAAATACATTTGTGAATGGCAGTGAATGAGTTAATTTTGCCTTTTTGGTTTTTGTCCCCCGTCGTAGGTGATCAAGGCCATTGAGGATGGCTTCCGGTTGCCCGCGCCGGTCAACTGCCCGACACATTTGCACCAGTTGATGCTCGACTGTTGGCAGAAGGAGAGAACGGAGAGACCCACTTTTAGTCAGATCCATTCGGCGCTGAGCAAGAGCATCCGTTCACCCGACGCCATCGGCTCCTCCACGTTGGCGCGAAGGTCGGAGATCCAGGTTCTCTCCCCGCCATCCACTTTCACTCATAAAACACAGTTTCTGCTTTCCTTCCAGAACCCTGAGTTCTTCCATCACACTGGCAGAAAGACCGATGCCCACCTTCCCGTCGTTTAACTCGGTAGGCGAGTGGCTGGATGCTGTGGACATGGGCCGATACAAGGACAACTTCACTGCGGCAGGTTACTGCTATTTGGAGTCGGTGGCGCGAATGACCGTCCAGTGAGTAGCTCTGAAAATTGTTCTCGCTGTGAATTTTTAACTCCTTCACTACCAGACGATATGTAAAAATGTGTCAGCTCCAATGCCAGGGTTTTTGTCATTTTCACTCAAATTGCAGGACCCACAGAATATTGAGTTTTAGGACAATTCAATGCAGCGTAAAAAAACTTTAGACTCTCTTATTTCATCAGGAAAAAAAAAATATTCCTAAATTTTATGGGTCTGGAGTTATATGAGCTTGAAATGAGGGTGGCTGTCCAAAATGCAATACATACATATTAGTTTATATAGCGCTTTAACAACAGCTGAAGCTGGAACAAAGCACTCTAGTGCCAGGGTTTTTGTCATTGTCACACGGATTCCACAACCAACAGAATATTGAGTTTTAGGGCTACAAAGACATTCAATGTAGCGTACGAAACCTTAGACTCTCTTCTTTCATCAGAAAAAAACGAGTTAATTCCTAAATGATATGGGTCTGGAGTTATCTGAGCTTGAAATGGGGGTGTCTGTACAAAATACAATGCAATACATATATTGATTTTGTATCGCGCTTTAACAACAGCTGAAGCTGGAACAAAGTGCTAACATTGAAAAAAGGGAAATGCTGCCCCCTTATGGGGAAAAAACCATTGCCGGAAGCCATGGCCTCCGCTTTATCGGCACGCAAACAGGAAAAACACAAAACCTGAACAACTTCAGGAATGGCGCTCAACGTCATATTTTCGATTCTGACAGTTGGGTGTAATTTATAATTTGCAAAAGTGTGGGCACTCAAGGCCAGGGTTTTTGTCATTGTCACTCAAATTCCATAACCCACAGAATACTGAGTTTTAGGACTACATAAAAATTCAATTCAGCGTAAGAAACTTTAGACACTCTTCTTTGATCAGGAAAAAAAAAAATGTTAATTCCTAAGTTTTATGGGTCTGGAGTTATCTGACCCTGAAATGGGGGCGCTGTGCA
Organism: Hippocampus bargibanti; assembly: GCF_051943395.1. NCBI lineage: Eukaryota > Metazoa > Chordata > Actinopteri > Syngnathiformes > Syngnathidae > Hippocampus > Hippocampus bargibanti. Next base: position 8,012,128 of record NC_142753.1, on the reverse strand, counting down.
AAATACAATACATACATATTGACTTACATAGCACTTGAACAACAGCTGAAGCTGTATATAACGAAGCGCTAACATGGACAAAAGGCAAATGCTACCCCCTCATAGAATTGAAAAACATTGCAAGAGGTCTGACCGGTGCTTTATCAGCACCCCTGGCAAGAAAAAACAAAACCCGAACAAATTCGGGAATGACAGTGATTGAGTCATTGAAGTGGTACGATATGTCACTTGCAAATCCTCATGCCTCACGTCTGTTATTTGAAACTTCCCGTTCCCGAATTTGACGCATTGTTCGGCCAAAAAAATTGGGACAAACCTGAACTGTATGTTTGCAGAGATGTCCTGAGTCTTGGCATCACTTCCCTGGAGCACCAGAAGTTGATCCTGGCTGCCATCCAAACCCTTCGAGCCCAGGTCATCCAAATGCACGGGCGCGGTGTGCAAGTCTAACAGAAGGCCGAAGGCTCACTCGTACTTGCAGATGGCGGAGGACCAGGTTGTCGTATGAGGCAAGCGAAAACTGTCTTTCCGAGCGAAGAGCAGAGAAAAGCTCCTCCATTTCTTCCTCTTTCTCCATTTTTCCTCACGCCTTCCGCAATTCCTTCCTTTCTTTGTGCTACGGAGGCCTACAGAGGTGAACATCGCTTCCCCCTAGTGGTTGGGGGTGGAGTGTCAGCGGTGTGATGTCATGTGATTTTTTTTTTTTTCCCCCTCTTGGTGACCGCTATCTGCACTTTGACCTTAAAAAAAAATAACTATCAGCAAAATCATCCCGTTTTAGAATCGGTGAGTGAAGACGATCTTCCAGAATGGTGACCGGTGAGAAGGACTCCAAAAGGTTACTGGATCACTTTTTTTGTCCTCCTTCTCCTCCTCTTTACCTCAAGTATTTTCTTATTATTATTATTATATATTTTTTTTTTCAAGATGGACAAAGGCACTTCTCCGCCATCTGATCCCACTTGAAATACGAAGGGACATCAATCTAACTAAGTATGTGAATGATCGTCTTCAATGCCAGAAGTGATTTTCATATCAGATGGTGAAGGATGATCTCGGAATATTATTTTTTAAAAATGGCAGTCTTGTAATCCACACAATCGAGCAGCAGCTGTCAATTGTTAGAAAGTCTGAGCTGTCCCATACAAAAAAATAGATATATTTTTAATTTGATTAAGTCCACTTAAAATGAAAATACTAAGAACTTAAATTGAGATCTAGGGGAATGATTGAATGAGCTTTCAAGAATCAATCCAATACTTTTTTTTTCCGTTTTGACCACGTCTCGAGTTGTGTGTTTGATCACCCTTCATTTAACGTCACTGTCTCTTTGACTCTTTTTCTGCTTTCTTTTCTTTTAAGCTGTTTTTCAATGTGCGAATGAACTAGCTAGCTGTCTTGCTGGCTATCTAGCTGGCTACTTAGCTATCTATCGATTTGCTATCTATTTGATATGTATTTGCTATTATCTAGTTATCGAGATAGCTATTTATTAGCTCTCTAGCTAACGAGCCATCTAGCTAACTAGCTAGATAGATAGATATCTATTAGCTATCTAGCTAGCGAGCTAGCGAGAAAGCTAGCTATCTAGCTAATAGATAGCTAGAGTTATTCTGGGTTGAGTGAAAAGTGACCTATTCTGTAACTGTGAAAGGCACTTATAAATGAAATTTATTATTATTATTATTATTATTATTATTATTATTATTATTTTATTTTCCCGTTTCGCCCCGATGCCGTCTTGTAATCTTGTCCTCCGAACGGCTAGCAAGCTCGCTACCGCCTACGCTGCCAAACTCAGGTCAACTCTGGAAAATGACCCAAATCTCATATTTATTTGTGGAGCGGAAATATGGATGGATGATTTTAAATGCAGATGTGTTTTTTTTGAAGTAGTATTTAATGTAAATGAAAACATTAGTTTGCTCATTTAGCGACGCTCACGTCGAACGGGTTTCGTACGGGACTGCCAACGGAGGATCGGTAGCTGTCTGCACACAGTATCTGTGTATTCATGAACAGTTAGTCTGTAATCATTGGATGTGTTGGGTGTGTGAATTCAGTATTAGAATGTCATAGCAATATTCTTTTTTTTTTACCTCTAAAGGACAACCGACACAATTTTCTTAGTTTCCTAACTGACATCAGAAAAACGTTTTATAGCATCTAAAATACCCAAAACACGCAAGCTGATATTTTTAGTCAAATGCAAAACACCAATAAAAATGACTTAAAGTTTCCCAAAACTACTTCAAAATGACCACGGAAATGGCGAGTTTAAGAAAGTCCCGCCCCCTTGCTCGTGACGTCACACCAGGACGTCTTGCTTTGTTCTAGAATCAAAACAATGGCTTCATATTCGGAGAAGATGCTTTCTTGTTACTCATCCAATTATAAATATGATTCAAATAGTTCTGAAGAGGAAAGCATAAATGTTTGCAATCAATTAAAGAAGTCCTTCCGGATCATTTTGAGGCATCTGGACTCCAATGTAGCTCCCCGAAAATGCACAAGATGGCGCCCAAGCTCCGTTGGAAATGGACTGATTTGTCTGCTGGGAATCTGTGTCAACTAGTATCAAATAGTAGTCTTGGTGCAACACACGACGATTCACCATCGCGTTATTTATATTTTTTCCTTCTAATATCGCCATCAACACGAAGTTTTCAGACCAAACAAAGAGCCCAGGATGCATTGTGTGTCGCTTTCTCTGTCAGGGGCGTTCCTCACCAACTCGAAAACAAGACTTCCTGAATATTCAGCGCGAGTCTTAAAACGTAAAATAGAGCTATATGCCGTGGAATCTTTGTAAAATACGCTCAGCAGTAGAAGTCATTTGAAGTGATTTTACAAATTATGGACACAACTTGTCCGGAGGCGTCGGTTGTCCTTTAAAGGAGGTGTTTACTTTCCCCCATTACTGTTGGGTGTTGGTGTCCAGTGATCCGCCTTGACTAAGTCATCACAGCACATGGGTCAGAGTTTAGCGAGGAGTTAGCTGATGATCATTTTTGATCGGACCTCATGTAACCAGTTTGCGTGGTTCTGCTTGTCCTCGTCTGTCGTTTCTCTGTTAGTAATTGTGGAAAACAAAGCAACTCGGGCTGGGCGGACGGCAAAGGGAAAACTTTTCTTTTATCGGCCGACTGCCAGGCCTCATCGCCGTTGTTCAACGGTAACGGTGAAATGTGAAGAAAGGCAGTTTGCGGTTTCTGTAGAAGTAAGATGCATCGTCGCATAAAAATAACATTGGGTCCGTGTCGCCACACTGAAAGTATTGTCAAGCGATCGTAACCCTCTCTTCGCCCCGTCTTTTCCTTCCCACGACATGTTTAATACTGTAAATATGTACTTGAAAATGCGAAATCTATTTTTATAATTTGTTTGAAGAACAATGTGTTGAATATAATATCTGCTCACTGTGTATGGGGTGTTTTGTTTGAATTTAGGGCCGTCGCCAACAACCTCTGGTGTTTGGAATATTTAAAAAAAAACGTTTTTTGGGGGGGGGGGTAGTTTTTGATGATTTTTACCCATTGGAAGGAATTCTAATGGCTGTTCCAATTATGAA
>NC_142753.1:7408557-7503557 GCF_051943395.1 Hippocampus bargibanti | reverse complement strand
ACTTGTTTCCTACGTCTGACTTTTTTTTTACACTTATGTGGCACAAAAAAACAATTAGGACATTTTCACTTTATCAATGCTTTCATCGTTCAGTCTCTCAGCGAGACCATTTGAACGCGTCATTGATTTGTTTGAGGTGCTTGAAGCGCGCAAAGCAAAGTCCGTTGTGGTTGGATTGGAATAACTTTGGGACCTGCAAGCCCATTAAATACGTACAGGATGAACTACACGGAGTGTTTGAAAGTCTCCATCTTAACTCATTCACTGCCAGATGATCTGCAAAAATGTCGCCACTCCAGTGCCAGGGTTTCTATCATTGTCACTTGAATTCCAGGACCCACAGAATATTGTTTTCGGACTAGATAAATATTCAATGCAATGTAAGAAACCTTAGACTCTCTTGTTTCATCAGACAAATGTCACGGTTTTCAAGGTGGTGATGGCAGTTGTGGATCCCAAAAAGCAGGCAGGAGGGAGCAGCAGTTTGTATTTGAGAAATTGTATTAAAATAAAGTCAACAGAAACAAAATCTAAAACGTTAAAGTCATTTGAACAGAAAAATACAAAGTATCAAAGGAAAAACCAAGAGTAAAAGTCTGCCAAGATGAAACAAACACATGCACAGCATACAATGCGCAATGCATTCAATTGCATGCAATGCATACAATGACCCGACGCCGAACGGTCGTGCCGGGAGTCCTTTTGACTGCCACTGATTGGAACGATCAGCACCTGCGAGGCTGCAGGCAGGGCTGACAGCGCTACCCGTTGGTCGCCAATCCGAACATGGCGGTCTGCCACTTATCGGGATGACCAGCACCCGTGCAGGTGCAGACGGGGCCGACAGCGCCACCTGTTGGTCGCCAACCAGATCATGACAAAAAAATAGTTAATTCCTAAATTATATGGGTCTGGAGTTATATGAGCTTGAAATGATGGTGGCTGTCAAAAATACAATGCAATAAATACATATTGGTTTATGTTAAGGCAATTCGCTCTATGAACACATTTTAAAACATCTTTTCTATTTCCTTTTTCATTTCATTTTGTTTTTCTTGGACTTCCTGTCACGTCACATCCTGCCCACCTTTACATGACGTCACATCCTATCCGTCTTTATAAAAGCTCTCCCCATCTTTCTCTCTCTCTGGCCATCCTCAACCGACCTCACAATGTCCCTGCTGCCTACAAGATTAAAATAATCTTTTTTTTTGTTCAACACCTTGGTTCCTGCTGATTTTACTACCATCTTCTAACACCATGAAGAGCCATGAAGCAGAGGGAAAGATAATTTTTAACCCATCAGTTTAGACGGCACTTTAACAGCAACTGAAGCTGTAACAAAGCTCTAACATGGGAAAAAAAGGAACATTTGTGGAAAGGAATAAAATCATTGTCTGACCAGCGCTTTATCGGCACCCAAGCAAAAAATAAAAATCCGCAATGGCGCTCTGCATCATATTTTCAATTCCCAAATAAATTTGAGAATGGCAGTGAATGAGTTAATGTTATTTTGGATGAGTGGATAGGAAAGTGTTGTCAAAAGTCTTAAATTAGCATGTAACATTATTATTATTTTTGTGATGTGTGTGCCACCCCAGTTGAAATATCACTATATTTGTTTTTTTCTTCGAGTCACTTTTGCAACAAAAATGTAGATTGACTATAAAAAGTGTACACACCCTTGTTAGATGCCAGGTATGGGTAATTAAAAAATATACTGTATATGTATATATGTACACAATATGTACACAAAAAAAATTGAAAACCTTTTTCACCATTGGATGACCTAATTAATTTTTTTCAGACATTTTAAACTGTGAGGAGGTCAAACAAAGTCATTTTATCATAACTGAGGATGTGGCTGCGTTCACAATTAACCATTCACATTCAAGCGCTTGGAAAATAGGAGTTAGCACATGTCTGCTAGCATTTAACGCACCTCTGATTAACCCACAGTTCAGTTGTTCTAGGAGGTGTTTCCTCTTCCAAACAACAGCCAGCGTTCTAAAGTATCGGGGTGTCATTATTTATTGACTTTTTGGGAGACATGTTTTGCGCATACCTGTAATTTCCAAAGAATACAGTGATAATGATAATTGTGTATTTCTGAAAGCCTGAATGATTGTATTACTTATTTTTTGTTCACATCTTGTCAATAGAAAAACAAGTTGTCAAGAGCTTCGGTCCGCACGCTGATGAAATCTGACAGTCTGTCAATCGGCGGCCATTTGGGTGAAGCGGCCTGTTAAAGGTGTGAGGGGGGGGGGGGTGTCTGGATAGCACAACACAGTTCCTTTTTGTACACTCTCGGGGTCGCGTACACGCGCTGACATTTTATCCCCCCATCTCAAATGAAAGGCAACGGGCAAAAAACGCACACAAAAGAAAGCTCACAAAGGGTAGAAGGGATTGACTTGATATTTTATAATATTGCCGCGCATGATAGCATACTATCTTCTTCTTTTGCTTTTTTGCATTTTAATTTTTTTTGTGGGACAACATCATTGGAATATGATCACATCTATTGGAATCATTTGCATGGGGCAGATTTGAATTACTGGTATGGTGCTGAAAATCTGACTGGACCCTCCGCACCCTGCTCACCACCTTTTCCAGCGACTCCCCTCAGGCAGGCGTTACTGGTACATGTGCACCAAATCCATCAGACAGCTTATTCCACCTAGCCATGATCTCTCTAAATGTCACCCAAATAATAATAATGATCATAATAATGATAATAATAATACATTTCATTTCTTAGCACCTTAAACTCTCAAGGTCACTTTACAGTCACAGGATCGATTTTTCTGCGGCTGAGAAGCGGCAGCATCACGCGCCAGAGTTCACTCAACCCGGAAGTAACTCAAATAGATAGAAAGCTAGCTAACAGATAGCTAATAGATGGCCAGCTGGACAGTTAGCTAACTAGCTATGTAGCCATATAGCGAATAAATAATCAGCTACATAGCTAGCTAGACAGATAACAAATAGATTGCCAGCTAGACAGTTAACTAACTAATAAATAGCCATCTACATAGCTACATGTGCTAATAGATAGAAAATGGATAGCAAATAGATAGCCAGCTAGGTAGCTAGCTGATAGATGGCAAATAGATAGCCGGCTTTATTATTTATTACTCGGACCGAATCAGATCTCGTTGCTGACAAAAGAGTGCATTTAAATAAAGATGCAGATGAGCGATTGAATTACCAAATGCCCAGAGGCTGTCAAATCTTAAACCGTTGACGCTTTTTAAGGGCCTCTTGTGGTGCAACACTGCAACCTAGAGGTTGTCACGACGCACTCGTTTTTCAGTGTTAGCATCTCAGGAGATTTATATTTTAGCATGATGAAACAAAAAATATATTTGGGAAAAAAGTGTCATGGTGGTGGTCCAATTACCGTATTTTCCGGAATATAAGTAATGACATATTTCAAAACCTTTTCTATAAGGCATTGTAAGGGGCACCTTCAATGAATATTTTAAAACGTTTTCCATACATAAAGCACACTGGATTATGAGGCGCATGGTCAGCTTTTAAAAATAAATATTTTCTTTTAGATGCGCCTTATTGTGTAGAAAATATGATACTTAACCTCACGGCTTTATATTTGAGAGCAACGTAATGTTTTTGAAAAATATTGTACGGGTACATTAGCCCCCGCCCCTGTTTTACATTTTTGGCTACGACGTGAGGTCGAAGAGAGCAGGTCAGGGTGCTTTCCAGGGAGCGTTAAGTATCACATAGAGTGACACAAAAAGTCCACTTCGACTGATGCCAACCTATTTATAAAGACACAAGGTGGCGAGAAGGACAACTTCACCTTCATTCGATCCGTTTGGCAATGCAGGGGTGCTCTTCACCGCCAAGTAAATCAGAAAAGAGGAGTCAGCCGATAAATCCCCCCACAGCCTTGTGCTATATGTCCAAGCTGTGTGAGATGTTTAAGTCAAAGCGAACAAGGAAATGGACGTGTCTGTGACTGGAGATGGAAGATTCACATCTTGAGCACGAAAAGGGAATTAATCTCAAGTCTGATATTATGAATAATTTATCAGACACTAGAGACCAGCAAAAATGTGGATGAGTGTGAGCGTTTCTGTTGTCTCATTGGAGTTTACCTGATGTTGTTTTGTCACCTGGATGAAAACTGAACAAAAATGGGAGAGATCTGAGTGTTCTTGAATTTGTATAATATAAAAAGATTAAATAATACACATAAATACACATAATGCAATTTTTCTCCATTGTGGGACTGACTATTAAAGGGATTCTGATTCTAAACGCTACTTAATTTATCATTTCATTAAAATTAATTGCAAATAAAGTGTACATAAGAATTGCAACAAGAGTGTAAAATCAAACAACTATTCAAGATTAAATCCAAAAGGAGCGAACTTTTTTAAAAAACTACATCGAGCAGCGATACTTGGGCAGTGATTCAATCAAATGCCACTAGATAGCGCCAACGTTCCATTCTATATCACGGAATAATGATCTTTATGAATAATATATGAATGTTCATGTCTCGATGGCTCTGTTTTTCAAGTCAATTTGTTGATTCCGGGGAAGTGAAAAAAATTGTAGGAACGCATGTAAGACATGCATATGAATTTGAAATTAAGGGACGTGGCTGATTTTCTGAAGTCAGAAGGAAAAAATATTTTTGGTTGCAGCGCATAGATTGTCCACATGGTAGCAGCAGAGCTCAAATGTTTTTTTTTTTTAATTTAATATGATTTATTATATATACGTATATATAGAAATTAAATAAAATGCTGAACATGTGGTATTGTCATCCGTTTATTGGGAAAGAAAACCGTGCGAAATGTACCAAAACATGAAATACTACTAATAAAAAAGGACAGGTACTGTAAAACTAAAACAATTTTCATACAAATGCGAAGACATTGGCACTAAGTGAGGACGGCTGATTCGAAAAAGTGTTGACGGGTTATTTTGTGAGTTTTGACCTGAGTTTCAACCAACTTGTTGGGTTTAGAATACACGGAATCCTGTGTGCGGAATCCTGAGTGTACAGGCATAGTTGTCCGAGTTCCACGTCTTTCCCCAAATGAGCCAATATAAGGTTAGAATACTAATGAATAATGACTTGTTCCATTAGAATCATGAAATATATTTGTATAGAAAACCCGTATGAGCATTCATTCCATATACTTGACATCCAGATTAAGCACGAATTACTGTAAACAAACGTTTAAACACAAATGCCCGACTTTTGTAGCATAATTTCCCCACGAGCACCCCATGAGCCAATACTCACCCGAAGCTTTTCTGAAATGTTTTATATTTTTTTAATAAATTCTATACAGGTATATTTTTTTCTCGCATCTGGGTTATTTGTGTGCGTCGCGCAGTGACGTCATCAATCGTCAAATCGACAATCTCCTTTCCACCCACCTGAGCTTTCACGTGTACTTTGCTGTCAGTCATACAATTCGCACTCGAAATTATGAATTCGGCGAGGTAAATTAATGTTTTGTTCACACAACCTTTCATTCGCTTTGTCTGTCGCACGTTTCCAATTCATGTTTTTTTTTCAATTTATTTGGAGTGTCAAATTACGTGTGTCGCCATTTTGTTGTTAGCGTTAAAGTTTTCTGTCCTCCATTTACCGAATATACCAACGAAACATGTTCCTGTGGTCATGTATGTGTTTACTTCACCTGCTTGTCCACTTGCGATTTTAAAACTAACTAATCACACACTCGTTTTCATTTTAAATATACCGGAACTATGTTTTCCGTCGATTCGTTCAACTGGCCACAAACGAAGTATGCGCCCCTTCTCTCAATTTACTGCCCGTGAGATCGATCTCTCCTTGATTTTTAAAATGTCACTTCGATATTCATCTGAAAAAGAAAGTTTGATCTCTGAACACCCTGTTACAACATGCTGCTTGTCTGCATGCTTTTGTCTCAGTGTAATAATACATGAATAAATTTATTTTTGTTCAATCGTTTTGTTTCAGTGTAATGGACCGCTTCGTTAGTCATGCGCTGGAGAAGATAGCATATAAAATGTCAAAGGTAAGCAAAAAATAAATCGAGGTAAGAAAAAAAAACTCCTTGCCAACAGTCTGTAATGCTGCAGAGGGGTGATTTGCATAGTAATTGCGTTCTTTGCATTGCACTGTATGAATTCCAATGAAATATCTGTTTTGTAATATATTAGCTTTTGTGAGTTGCCAATGCTTCATTAGTTTTATATTGATGAATTAAAAAAAATGCATTTCTTACTACTGCTTCCATTTAACACAATGACGCAGATTTGCTCATTTTCATATCAAAACCCCTTTCAGTCGAAATGCATCCAAAATCCACGACTTTATTGATACGTTACCAACACAAACCTCGGAACAATTTGTAAGCATGAATTTCTCTGGATTCCGGTCAAAGAGGACATCAGATCCTGTTTTGGGCTGCTAAAATCAACTTGTGCTACGCAGCTATTTTTGGGCTGCCAACTCTGCTTGATTTAGGTAAGTTTTGCAAAAAAAAAAAAAGATTTATTTTGTACTTGTGTCAGAAACATGATCCGGTTGAGTGCTTATGACAATTATTTTTGACAATATTTGACAAATGTGGTTTGACTGTAATTCGCGATAGTCATATTCTGGCTTCAAACACATTGCTGTATCTTAAAGGTGTTTACACACTTTTTTTAAAAAAAGCTTGAATTGTATATTTCATGCTGTTTTATTTAAACTAGTATTCAAGTGATCTCTGTCATCTCGGGGATGCACATAAAAAAAAAACACGCTCATGTTCATCAACAAAGTGGATCGAATAAATGCTTATAAACGGTTTTCTATTCGTGAATTTCAGTGTATGACGAACGAAGAGGCGGAACGAGTCAAGAGATTGGCGGTAAAGATCGAGTGCTAACCGGGCTGCATTTGGCCCTTGATGGTGAAGAGGGAGGATGAGTGAGATGAGGAGAAGAAGGAGATAAACGGATGTCTCCATCCTCTCTTTCCAAACTGGAGTAATAAAAACTTGAAGGCCGACCTTTAGGTGAGTGATGGTCAGATTGGCGGCGCATGGGGGGTGAGTAGCCCCCAGGCGTGAAGTGACGATTAGGTGACGGCTGCCTCCCGGGTGAGAGATGCAAAATCGGTGAGGAGTGACGCCCGGAGAGGGGCTCGCGGGAACTGTGATGATGATCCTTTGACATTTTGGGGGATTTGGGCACCTTGGATGAACTCGTTGGGATTTGGGGGGATTTGGTTGCGTGATGGGAGGCGGAGCAATGAGAGTTGGTGGCAGCCGGATCTCCGTGGTTTGCGACCTTGTAGAGGAAGACGTCATATTGGAGGGGGGAGCTCTTCTCTGGGCGGAGCTTGGCATCTTTGGGGAGGAGCACCTCCAGACCGATTGTGACGCCATCCTATTGTAGAAATACGGCAAGTAGAGTAGCGGTGCGGAAATTGGGGAGGGATTGTAGACAATGTCGGGTTATACACCCTTAAAACTGCTTTGTTAAAAGGAAGCCAAATTGGGTGAAACGATGAACCCAACGTTGGGCCCAAAAGGGACTCATTATACTGGGTTATGTATATCCCATGCATTGAGTTGACTTTGAAGGAATTAAATCATTCCCTGCCATTCAAAAATGTATTCAGGAATTGAAAATAGAGTGCCATTTTGTTTTTTCATGCTTTGGTGCCGATAAATCTTTGGCCATGGCCTCTGGGCAGCATTTCCCTTTTTTTCTATGTTAGCGCTCTGATCCAGCTTCAGCTGTTGTGAAAGCCCCATATAAACCAATATGTACATATTGCATTGTATTTTGGACAGACACCCTCATTTCAAGCTCATATAACTCCAAACCCATAAAATTTAGGATTTTTTTCAGATGAAAGAAGAAAGTCTAAGGTTTCTTACGCTGCATTGAATGTTTGTATCGTCCTAAAACTCAATATTCTGTGGGTCCTGGAATTTGAGTAACAATGACAAAAACCCTGGCGATAGAGTGGACACATTTTTTGCACATCTGGCAGTGAATGAGTTAAAAATAATACTAATTATATTGTTGTTATTGTCAGGAAAGACGTGAATTTGGGGCAGCTTGAACCCACGGAGATAAAGAGCCATGGGCATTCATGGTCTCACGACCTTTGTGGAAGAAAACAATTTCCTTGTTGATGTGAAAATCAAAAACACCCGACTGCTTGTGGACGGTATCACCAGCTCTACTTTAACAAGAGGTTTTGATGTAGAAAAAGCACATTTTTGACCCCAGCAAGTAAGTTACATGATATATTTGGCACAATTTTTACGCCGGATGCCATTAGTGACACAATTTAATGCAGGTTTAGGCCCAGGAAGGACTGTGAATCTGCATATGCGATGCCATTGTTTGATATTACATTTACTGTAACTTCAGGAAACATAACCGGTCCAAATCGATGCCATCTTCTGGCCTTCGGACCACACAACTTCAATTTAAAATGACAACTGTTTGTTTCTTGACACATTTAAATGATTAGTGTTGTATTTATTGGCTTTCGTTCCCATTAGAATGTGCAAGCGTCCCTAATACGTTAGCCTGGCGAGTGTCTTTTGCAAGCTGCTATGGAATTCTTGGAAATAGAGGTCTGTCCATGGTGCTGAATTGTCACTTTTTGTGTATATGCGCGTGTCAGCGACCTACAGTAGCACAAAAGCAGGAGCATTCGGTTATTATTAGCAAGGGAGCAGCTGGACGGCCGTTAGCTTTGTGAGCAGACATGCAGATAAAGAGAGAGACACTACGGGGAAAGTAGAGCATAACACAAGGACAAGTTGGGTAAAATGAAAAAAAACAAAGATTTATTTCCCCACAGCTGATAACTATCATCCTTCCATGTATAGCCCAAAAAGTACAAAAGAACCTCAAGTACATAAAAGTATTAGAAATCACATTGAAAACCAAGACACCGCGTGTTTCATATATCAAGAGTCCAATATCCACTCAAGCAAATACTCTAACGCACAGGTGTCAAAGTCAAGGCCCGCGGGCCAAATCCGGCCCGCCACATCATTTTTTTCGGCCCGCGAAAGCAAAACAAACTTGTTAAATTCCATGATGATTGCTAAAATCTGAGCCAAAATTTCATATTTTTGGATGTCAACCACAATAAAAGTCATTATTCTTGACTTCAGATTTGAAAACGAGTTATTCATTAATTTGCTGCGTGCTCTATATGTAATATTTGAAGGGATTTAAACATTCTAATGAGTTCCCCAATTTCATAACGACCCTCGAGAGGAAACCATAACTACAATGTGGCCCGCGGCAAAAAATGACTTTGACACCCCTGCTCTAACGTCATGTAACGTTGACACTTATTAGCAATGCCGAACATGAAAAAGCTGCAAGCACAGATCCACTTAATTTCCACTTTTTTTTTTAAATCACTCTAGCAATCATTTTTCAGACACTTCACTTGGATTAACACCAACGCATGCGAGCGGAGAAGGACAATTAGACGAGGTCAGGCGCAGTCGATGAGGTGGGACGGGGCAGAATGCGAGACAGTGTGCGAATTCATTGGCCAAAAGACCAAGGCGAGGGGCGTCACAAGCGAGGAAAAGGTCAGTCATTAGTTAAAAGTGGATAGAAGGAAAGAAATGAGACGGGGCCCACTAGGTAATCAGTGTTGACATTGGAGCCTTGTAAACATGTATCCTTTGAAATTCAGTATGTGTTTACATTGACAACTTGATAAAACCGTCGAGGATACACAGTGTGCTCTTATCAATCGTGTAAACAATATGAAACTTGCTGCCGTTTGTGCTCTCGAACGCTTCCGGATCGACGCGGCTATACCAAGTTGTTGTGGAGGACGTTTACCTCGGCGTTGTCGTCGGTGGTGTTGGGGCTGCGGTTGTGGTCGTGGACCACAGAGTTTGGCCGGTTGTTTTCATGCTTAGGGGAGTGACAGTTGAGGATGTTCATGGCGCCTTCTTCCTTGGCTGGCGGGGACTTGGATGGGTCCACCTGCTTCTTGGGGTCTTCCTGTTGGGAAGTTTACTTTGTTTTTAAATGTTTTCTTGCTCCAACTAATTCATCCTTTTATCTCACTAAAATCCGGCACTTGTATACGGGTGTGTAGACTTTGTATGTTTTGGTTCAAATGTGCATTAGGTACATCTGCACAAGCCAACAAAAGAAATCTGCCTTGACGCATCGTCGTATAGAATGAAATACCGTATTTTCCGGTGTATAAGGCGCACCGAAAAAGCCTTGATTTTCTTTAAAAGATGGGCCTGCGCCTTATACGCAGGTGTGTCTTATATATCAGAATCAGAATCATCTTTATTGCTAAGTATGTAGAACACACAAGGAATTTGTTTCCGGTAGAACACGCTGCACTAGTATCGTTGTCAAAAAAACTGCTAAGTGGCACTATACAGTTCCATTTTGGCTGTAATATTGAGCTGTAAAAATTCTGGCTTCTACTGTCAGCAGCCACTGACTTCATTTCCTCCCCGTAGCCTCTACTGTAACGCCTTATAATGTGGTGTGCCTTATATTTGGAAAACCTTTATATATTGTATTTGGAAAACTTTTGTCAGTCATTGAAGTTGTTCCTTATACTCGGGTGTACCTTATGTATGGAAAAAGTTTGAAAATACACCATTCATTGAAGGTGCACCTTGTACCTGGAAAAGATTTGAAAATACAGTATTCATTGAAGGTGCGCCTTATACTCCGGTGCACCTTATACACAGGAAAATACAGTAATTTTCTTGATTTGTTTATAATGGTACAGTCAGTTTTAGGGTTGCATGGGTTTACATAGGGATCCTTCCATATACTTTTTCATTGATTTTTTTTTTAAATTCAATTTCACGGTCATTGGGAAATTCCGACATTTTTCTTTTTTTTACAATGATGTTTCAAAGATGGCATTTTGTAAAATATTGCCATAAATGTAGTACGAAACTCATCATCTTGAAAAGAGCACCACAGCTGCCTACTTACCTACATTTTAACATTAAACCAAAAGCATCAAATCCCACCTTTGGCATTTGCAGGGATTTTTAGCCTCTCAACCTGACATTTAGAGCAACCGTCAACTTAAATTGAAGTGCGCCAAAATGCCATCCAGGCAGAATTTGTACACACTCGTCAGCACAACTAAATATGCTTAATATCATTTACAATTTACTCTATCTGCCTCAATAACTATTATTTTTAAATGTAACCGGCAAGGTTGTTTATTACCCCTAAAACTGCGCTCGTGTGACGACATTGAGTGGAAATTAGAGGCGCTTCGCATCTGCATGTGTCAGCTCGTTCATTGATTGCCATGTCACAGGCAGCTGGAGGTCACAGACCAAAGTGGGCCACCATCGATCGGTCGGGCAGGCTGCCGCCGGACGCTACTTTTCAAAATGTGCCCTCCCTTCACGTGTTAATCACATCCAAACGTTTCATGCGTGTTGACATTTGCTGATCCCCGTGAAATTGATGAACTCAAACCTTTTGTGTGTGATAAATAGGCAAGGAAATCAGGAAGAGGGAGTGTGGGGATACAATTCCACAGCGCTGTATCTATTATTTTACGTCTACGCTCGTATATTCCTACTTTCCAGTTGACATGCACGTTCCGTGACAGAATGCGGCTAGGAGTAGCAACACATGCACAAGCCACAGCGGGGACATTTCCAAAAGCGAAATATCTCGGAAGCTGCAAAGGAAAAAGCAGGCGAGGGTCTCTGCGGTGTATTCATTTGCGCTCAATAATTGTTTGCAGAGAGCCTAGCAGCAAGTGATTAATCATACTGGGGATTCAGGAGAATATTAAGGTAGCTAGTTGCTCCGGCAACAACAAGATTGATGCAAGATATTGTTGCGAGCCGGGGAGATTTGCACAGGGTGTCAAAATGTGGCGGTTCATAGGTCAAAGCGAAGCTTGGGAGAGATGGAGCGGAATTTGGCAACCAATGCGGGCGTTCCGCTCTGCTTACCTGGTAGTGGTTAAAAGAGTTTCTGGGTTTAAATTCCCACGTAAAGGTGGTTGGCGATGGCCTCTGAAGGAATCGGTGAATGTAAAAAGCCATCAAATGACATCCACGCATGAACTCGTATAAAGACGCTCCCCGACTTACGAACATTCGAGTTACGAACAACAGTACATGTGAACATTTTTGCGGGTATGTCGAAAAATGTTCGGACAGAGAAGCTGTAAGTTAGATTTTGTATTGCATGCCTTTTTCCGGGCAAGCTCGCTTGCCATTGGATGCATAGAGTATATGGGCGGGAAGGAAATACCTCTTCCCAGTTGACGCTCCAGGAGGACGCGATGCATAACAAAAAGTAATGGCTGCTGGCATGCAATTCAGAAATTAATTCACGACTGTTCGAGTGTCTGCGTTTTATATTTCCCCATTCAGTGTTTGACTTTAACATACATTCCATACAAAATATAGCAACTTACGAACAAATTCACCTTACGTACGACCGCTCAGAACGTTTGTAAGGTGGGAGCGTCTGTATAAAACATACACCAGCCATGCAAATAGGATGAAACCTAATAAGGTAAGGGCATAGGGCCAAGAGAAAAGTGGAAAATAGTCACAAATAGAAGGAGAAAAGTGCAGAGAGTAAACGTGAGGAAAGGTGACGCATACCTGACAGATAATGTTGTCATAGTACGCCAGGTTGTGAGTGTGAGCTTGGGGTGCGGGCGGCGGGGAGTCGCACAGTTTCCTTACGTTTGGCTGCGAGCCGTCGGCGGTGGTCGAAACGGAGAGGCCGTCGGTTTGGGGCTCGGCGCTCTGTGGACGGTACTTACTGAAGGGAGAAGCAGAAATTTGAACAAATATCTAAAATGTGGGGGAAAAAATATTAAGATGCGTGCTAGAAATTGTTTTTTTTCTCAAACTTTATGTGGATTTTTAGTCACCTAGGTGATCGGGATTTGCGGTCGAGGTTCAATTGAGGCAACTGAAGGCTTTAAAAAAACGACTTAGGCTAACAAACACACACCTGCGTTTGCGAAGCCGCTTATTTTCGCTCTTGAGGCGGTGCAGCCTCTTGGCGAAAAACACAAAGATCATGAAGAAGAGGAGAAGTGCCACAGAGGCCACACCCACTACGGCGCTCATGACCTGGAACTCTGTAATATTCCAGTCGCAGCGCGTGCCTTTGTTCCAAATGTAGTCCTGCACGTTGCACCTGGATGCAAAGAGAAAAGACAACGGTCATGTTCAGACTTTCATTTGGGCAGCGTGAGCTCAGACCGCCGAGTTCCATGTTGTGGTTTAATTGACCAGCAACAACATCCACTGTGTTTTTAGCATGAGAGGGTTTGATGCTTGTCCTGAGGTCTTCCTGCCAAAGCAGGGATTCTCCCCCATGGCCTAACCCCTTAATAAGCTCAAAGGATCAGTGAATGTGCGCATGCATATGTGAATGTGCGTGCGACAGACTCATTGCGCAGTTGCAGACACACTCAGTGGCATATTAAATTGGACTTGGGTTCAAAAAAAAAAATCTTAAAACTGCTGAGAGGGTCTGTAAAATCCTCTTGTAAAAAAATATGCCGTGATATCATAGCTGCTATTTAGTTGTTTCCATGCACATCAATTTGTTGTGTCATGGAATAACAATGTAGTCCATATTTGACAGTCAAATCCTAAATGGTGTTCTTATATTTAGATTACTGTATTTTCCGTTGTATACGGTGCACCCCCAATGAATGGTGTATTTTCAAATGTTTTTCATATATAAGGCGCACCGGACTTTAAGGCGCACTTTCAATGAATATTTTTTTTTTTTCAAATATAATCTATAAAGATATCAGTTTTCCAAATATAAGGCACACCACATTATAAGGCGCTGGAGTTACGCACGACTTCTACAGGGGGTAATGGAGTCAGTGGCTGCTGACAGTAGTTGCGAGATCTGTTGTGACTTAATATTACTTGACATATAAGGTGCACCTGCGTATATGGCACAGGGATATCTTTTGAAGAAAATCAAGGCTTTTGGGTGAGCTTTATACACAGGAAAATACGGTACACTTTCAAGCAACCAAATCTCATTCTTGACAGGTTGTAGATTATTACATGAAACATTTATTTAAGAATTGTGGACAAAAAAAATATGATGTCGGTCTGTTTTGTTTTTCAGCTCCACTTTAAGTGAAGGGCGATGCCCTCCAGTTAAAGCACCCGTTCCCGATTTTCATCTCACTTTGTATTTAAGGAATCTGACTTCAGATACTCCTCGTCGGACTATTGACCTTGCCAGCTGTATTGTATCACAATTGGCTTTTATTAATTTTTTTACTTGCTCCTTTTGACCGACAGTTTCCGTCTGTATACATCGTTGGTTTGCGTTTTTTGACAAATAAACATGACAAAATTAGGTTTTGGCCTGTGTTTCTGGAGGTTAAAAAAAGTAATAAATCCTAAACTCAACCAATGCATTTTTGGAACATAAAAATACATCACTTTGAAAAATCATTTGTAACTGAATAAAACAAAGTCCAAATTAAATAAAAACAAACTACATTCAACTTTCCGGACTACTATAGAGAGCAGCCTATGTGTGTGTGATTACTCAGGTGTGCATAAATCTTGCAAGACTCTTAATGTATTGTATTAATCTATTTTCACATAAGCAGATACATTGTGTATCTGTGTCTGGATTCTATAGATGCATTATGTCCAAGAACAATTACTCTTGAACGCCTAACTAAGTGTTATAAGTCTGTCTGCATGTGTTTATTACCTGCAGAAAGCACCCACTCCTGCCACCACAGTGCACACTCCTTCATTGTAGCAGAAATTGGGTTCGATGTCACACTGTGATACACAAATCCCAGGTCCCGAGCGCACAAAGCCTAGTCGGCACCCGTCACTCCCCACTGCGCCACCCAAACTCAAGTCCCCGTTATTGCCGGGTTCTGGATTTGGTTTGGCAGGTGAGACAGGTTTGGTCTGCGTAGTGACCGGACGAGCGGGAGCTCTTGCCAAGAGGGGATTCTCATCCTCCATGTCTGCCGGGGGCGAAGGCGAGGGCTCGGGCTCTTGGGTGGGGGCAGATGCCGAGAGATCGTCATCAGGGGACAGGTAGTCGTAAAAGTCAGAGAGTGTCCAGGCGGTGGGATTGCTTCCTTTTTGCTTCTGGGGTTTGGGAAGCTTGGCCCCCTTGTTCTGATCAATATCAGACTGGATCAACTCTGGCGCTGGACTGTGGAACTCCACGTTGATGATGTCATCAGACAAGGGGTTCCCAGGTTGATCCGGCCCTGCTCCTCCAGCTGTGAGCTCCTCCTGCACGGGATCGGGCTCGACATGGACGCGTTTGTGGGATCGGTGATGTTTGTGAAACGTGGGGTTCCCTGCTTCTATCAGGTGGTCTCGCTCGGCTGAGTCGTCACTTAGCACCATCCTGATATTAAAGGCTTCCTGGTTGATGGTTGACTGGTTACGATGGTGATGACGCCTGGCCATCGAATGCCTCCCTGTCAATGAAAAGCAAAAGACAAGTGATGACTTTCTATATCTGGTCATGCGTGTTGTAAAATCGTGTCTGATCATTGAGGACTCTTTAAATGACTTTAAAAATCTGGTTACGGGGTCCTAAAATAAACAGATGAGAATGATCTGTGAGATGCAGGTCAAAGCTTTTAGGTCCCTCTTGGTGCTCTGTCAGTGACTGGCAACCAGTCTACGGCGCAGTAGCATCCATTGACGGAAAGCGATGGTCTCACATCTCCTGTCCCACGTAAATCCGCTTCAATTCCAAGCTGCGACAGTTCCACATACGCATTGGCGCTCTACGCTGACGCTCCATTCTTCTCATTGCGGGCTCCTCAAGCCATGCATCCAGACTGTCCAACAGCACTGACCTTTCCGCTGAACAAAGCGGGGCTGTGAAAATGCTGCCCATGACAGGCGCAAAAAAAAAGCACAATCACCCCAGAGCTGTCCAATAATGAGTCAAATGGCACTGACCTCCCAAATCAAAAACAGTGCTGGCCTTTTGCCTGAAGTCAGTTGGAGTCTGTCTTTCCTTCCCACCCCCACGTATCCATTTATCCTGAAAAAAAATGTGACTTTACTCTGATTAATATTCAACAGAGTTGCCTGAGGCAGAGTGTCTGTGCAAATTGGATATTCATCAAATAACTGTCATTAAAACAAACTCAGTCAAAATGATGAGAAAGCACAAGTTGAACCGGGCCAACAAATCCGTGTACCACGTACGACCGCCAAACACGTCACTGCTGCAATGTCATCAAAGTGTGACGATGCAGGATTAGACCCACCGAATGACTGACCAATGTGCTCTGGCGACCAAGACCGGGCGAGGATTTACGTCGATTCGATTTTAGAATCATAGGTTAGAGGCTGCTTGTTTATCCCGCCCTCAAACCTCCGCAGTGGTACACAGGCAGGGAAATAAAGACTTATTAGGTTATACCTTTTAATGCAAGCCGATCCAATGGGGGTATAAGAAACATCCCTTTGACAAATTATTAGGAAAGAAACCTCAGTGGCGGTGAATGAATTGCGGTGAACTTGGCGATCATGTTCCCTAGTTGATTGAATTTCAAGTGGATCCTTCTACACAATCTCCGGCACGTTAACGGCCAATCTCAATTGAGCACTTTGGCTGGACATCTCTATCCGTCTGTCTGTCTGTCTGTTGGTTTTCCCTCCAGTGAGAGCGTAGCTCATTACTAAGGCCCACACACTATTCAAGCGCTGATGTTAAAACCATCCGAATGAGCCTAAAGGCACGAAACCTTTAGCGTTGGCTGAGAAAGCATGACAGTCACTCACACACACACACACACACACACGTATGTGCGTTTGCGCATGTACTGCGCGGTTGCCATGGTGAGATGCATAAAAGGGGAGACAGGTTGAAAGGAGGGAGAGAATCAAGGGTGCAGTCGCAGGAAACAGAGAATCCAGTGTTTGCTGCCACTGCTCTTGTTTTTTTAATCAATCAGCCTCACACTAATTGATGCCTGCCAACTTTCAGGAGGAGATGGGGGGGGGGGGGAAAGTCTTTGAGAGACGTGTTCAAACCAATTACAATTGACTCAAAGTATTTCTTTTGAAGGTGGCCAATCTGCTTCCGCGTCTAGGCTTCCAATGTCTCATTTTGTTAGCAGTTGGCAGTCTTAGACGTTGACAAGTGCTAAATGGAACATGGACAGGTTACAAGGGGAGAAAATGGAATGTGCAAGACCCCTCCATACCCGCCCTTCTTGAAATCGTACGATTTGTGCCTTTATCTGCCACTTCGTCTTTACCTTTTCTTGTCACCAAGGTAACGAGTCTGACTGAAAAGTGGCCATTGAAAGGCGCTTAGAAAGAAATTGTATTATTATTATTATTATTATTATTACACCTAATAAAATAGTATTTGAGCGATGCCATCTACCAAATGGATGCACGCACAAAAAAACAATGGGCAGTGGTGATAAATGTCACCACTTGCTTTTGTTAGCTGGTGTGTAACATTTTCAAGCAGATGGTCTGCCGTCGAACGAGCGTGACCCTCGAGTGACCTCGATTGACCTAAATGCTAACTGTTTTCACCGGTTTTAAAATAAGCACATTTTAAATCATTCACTGCCGTACATGTGCAAAAATGTGTCCGCTCCAGTGCCAGGGTTTTTGTCATTTTCACTTAAATTCCAGGACTCACAGCTTTAGGACTATATAAACATTCAGTACAATGTTAGAAATCTTTAGACTATCTTTTTTCATCTGAAAAAAAGTGTTAATTTCTAAATTATATGCGTCTGGAGTTATATGAGCTTGAAATGAGGGTGGCTGTTCAAAATACAATGCAATACATACATATTGGTTTATATAGCACTTTAACAACAGCTGAAGCTGGAACAAAGCGTTAATATGGGAAAAAAAAGGGAAATGCTGCCCCCTTGTGGGAAAAAACATTACCAGAGGCCATGGCCAGCGCTTTATCGGCACCCAAGCATGATAAAACCAAACCTGAACAAATTTGGAAATGGCACTTCACATCATATTTTCCATTCCCGAGTAAATTTGCGAATAGGCAGTGAATGAGTTAATTTGCATCAAAGGAAAAATGAATTTGACATCATATGACGTTTTTAGCCACCCTAGCTCGTCAACTTCCCTGAAGCGCACTTGAACACTGCAAACACGACGTGTGTATGTGTGTGTTTTGTAGTCATAACGCCGCTGTGGGCTTAACATTCATGGGGCGCAGTGAGAAAACACAGGATGGGGGGGTAGGGATGCTACGGTGGATGCTCGTGCACGTGAACCCCTGCGACCCTCGACGTGTACGAGCCGCCTGTTGCTGGGCAGCGGCTGTAAGCCAATATACCCCCTCCCCCCCCATCCCCTCCCCTGATTCACACCTTGATTCCTACTGCTACAACCGAATGCATGGTTGCCTCGCATCCCCTCTGAGTCTCAAAATATGCAAATGAGACTAGTCGCTTGCTTCCATGTTGACCTGCGGGCATGCAAATCGCATCGGTCATCGGCCTCGGCTGCTGCATGTGCACCTTTTGTCTGAGACGCACACATGATGGAGTCTCGATTGCATGTGGATGACATCATTTGGATGGATGGATTTGCCTTTATTAGTCTCGCAGTGGAGACATTTACATTTCATCATTTCAGGGAGGAAATGGTCATTTTCTTTCTCTGATCATCTCACAGTATGACAATTTCATTTGTGAGCAAATAGCACAAATTACAGCCCCTAATCACAACAGAAATGTCATTCGTGTGAAATGACTCCCCTATTCATCTTTATTTTATTTTATGTTTTTCATTCAAACGTGCCCCCTTTCCACTCCAATGCAAGACATGCTGCAGGTGCAATACAATTCACGCAAGACTAGTTGCATGCCCCACGCTGGGTGTGACACGCTTTTGTGTATGCGCGCGGTGGTCCTTACCGTGAGCGGACAGCGGGATTAGAACCACGGAGATGGTAAAAAAGACCTGCCAGGTCCACAAGCGACTGTCACCGTAGTTGCACGCCATGCCTGGCCGTGAGATGACAATCAGGTTCCTTCCTCTGGGCGCTCAGCTGCTCAACTGATCCTCTTCAGACAGTGGAGCGAAATACACTAGCGTCATTCAACTGATTTGGTCTGGGTCCATCGCGTGCCGGTTTGGTGGCCTGTCCGCTATTCCATACGCGCCAGTAACGCGGCTTCGTTGTGAATGCTGACCGTAGTAGCCGCTTTTTGATGGATGCAGCCTCTGCGAAAGAATGTTTAATGGAGCCGGTGGGTCTTCCGCCTCCGTGCGTGTCTTAAGTGGCAAGCGCGCGCACGCTCGCACAGTTGGTCCGTCAGCGTGCGCGGTCTGCAAGATGCAAAAGCTTGTACGTCTTAATCCTCTTAGTGTTATATTGTGAGAAAAGGCACCAGACAATAGCATCTGCTCTTGAATCACCAAGTAGGGGGACTCTGAATGAATGGGAAAATAGGGTCAAATGATTCCCAGCAGGTGGTGCTGTTGTTTAAATTCTCTTTTTTTTTTCAGGAGTGATGCCTTTAGATACGATTTTAATTGGTTCTGAAAACACGGTCATGCATTTACAGCACATCTGAAAATAGCAAATCAACTTTCCCCCGTTAAAATAAATAGGAATCAGAATCAGAAAGCCTTTAATCCTCCCACAGAGGGGAAATTTGCAATCTACGGCAGTAAAATTGGAATGGGTGGAGTTGGGGGGCGTGGGGTGAAAAGAAAAAAAAAAACATAAGTATTGCATGTAAAAAAAATCACAGAAGACTAAACTGTACAACTGCATAATAATAATAATACATTTCATTTATAAGCGCCTTTCAAAACTCTGAAGGTCACTTTACAGTCACAGGATTAGTTTTTTTTTGTGGTAGTGCAAAGTATAAAAATGCAGTCTAAAGCATATATGATATAATTATGGTGGAATTAGAGAAGAACTAATGCCACATTATCATTGCATTGAAAAAAATACACGTTTAAAATCAGTTTTGCGACACAAAAATAAAATACAGTAAAGTCTCGTTATATCGATATTCAAGGGAGTCCGAAAAAATATCGATATAACCGGGACTATCGATATATCCAACCCCGTTTGCATGTAATTTTCTCTGTGCGTGCATAGAAATAGTATCGATATAACCGGGACTATCGATATATCCGATATCGATATAACGAGACTTTACTGTATTTTTAAAATTAACATAAAATGGAGGCATTGTTCTTGGTAACGATTTTACAATCCTGTCAATACTATATAAGTACAAAGGAAATGTCAAACTATCAATGATGTCTTTTTGAGCAAATGTAGAGTACTTGAAAGTGAAATACAACTGAAATTAATTCCTCTTGACTGAATTAAAAAAAACATTTAATTCAGATGTTTCAACTTCTACCACAAGAGGGAGCCAACATCCAACTCGTGACATGTCAATCTCAAGGCTCCAGTGCCACCAATAATAATAATAATAATAATACATTTCATTTATAAGCACCTTTAAAAACTTTCAAGGACACTTTATCTTTGATATTCACAGTTTTCCATTGTACATACATGATGGTGCACCACCAAATACATTTCCCCGCTCTCCCGTTGCAATCCAATTCCCTAATTAAGAGGCAATTGATCCAAAACCCTGCGAGTGGATTGGCCCACTTTTTTGCCATCAATGGCTATTAAACACACTCAAGTCCAAACTTCACATTTTGCCTCTCAACAACCTGGCCAAAGCAGAGATGGGATGGCGGATATGTGCAAGCAAAGCTGCAGAGCGGTGGCAACTGCGATAAAGAAAAATAATTCAGTGATGCTCCGCCATACACGCACAAGATTTACAGCCTGTAAAACGGCTCATAAAATACATGGTAAATACACACAAGCACATTTTATATTTGTGACATTTTCATATCCAGGATTTTTTTTTTCTCCCTCAAATGTTATTTTGTGTGTTTCATCATGTAGGTTGAACAGATGGATCCACCCGAGAACTAGAAAGGAGCCATAGCTCATCTTATTTGATGCCAGACTATGTCGGTTATTTCATCCTGTTCCCGTCAGGGGTGGACGGGATGTCCAAATTTCCCCCCTCCGTGTGTCCATGTTGCATCGCCAGAAGAAATGTAGGCTGTATTTTACATATGTACTTCATTCCCGTCATTAACTCATTCACTGCCATTCACAAATTTATTCAGGAATTAAAAATATGACAGAGCGCTATTCCAGAACTTGTTCGGCTTTTGTTTTTTTTCATGCTTGGGTGCCGATAAAGCGCTGGCCATAGCCTCTGGCAATGTTTTTTTCTTTTCCACAAGGTGGCAGCATTTCCCTTCTTTTCATGTTAGCGCTTTGTTCCAGCTTCAGCTGTTCAAGCACTATATAAACCAATATGTATGTATTGCATTGTATTTTGGACAGCTGCACTCATTTCAAGCTCATATAAATCCCGACCCATATAGTTTAGGAATTAACTCTTTTTTTCTGATGAAAGACGAGAGTAAGGTTTCTAACGCAGTATTGAAATTTTATGTCGTCTTAAAACTCTATTACAACATAAACATTCAATACAGCATTAGAAACCCTAGATTCTCTTTTTTCATCACCAAAAAAAGAGTTAATTCCTAAGTTATATGTGTCTGGAGTTATCTGAGCTTGAAATGGGGGTGGTTTTACACAATACAATGCAATAGATATTGATTTATATAGCGCGTTAACAAGAGATGAAGCAGTAACAAAGCATTAACATGGACAAAAGGTAAATGCTGCCCCTTCATGGAACTGAAAAAACACCGCCAGAGGTCTGACCAGCGCTTTATCGGTATAGGTTTGGACTTGTTTTAAATGTCAAAATGTTCATGTTAGAGTGTTCGCTGATGGCCCACAAGAGAAAAAAAATGATAATTAAGAGAAATTCCCTTCAAATTAATGCATTTGGAGGTAAGATCTCTTCGCATTCTTCTATAAATTAGACAGGAAGACAAGTCGGTAACTTATAAAAACAACTTTAATGAGACGAGACAAATCTGAAGTTGCCTCAACTCGTAAACACAAATATTTCACAGACTTTTTAATGCTCAGAGCTCAAGTGGATAATCCACACACACACACACATACACACAGCATGCGGTCTACAAATGGTACTACCCCGAAGTTTTTTTTGACCATCAATTCTGTCATCCTTGAACAAAACACGCTTGACGGGTTGACGCGCTCAACTGTGGGTTGACGCGCTCAACTGTGACTTGACGCCAGAAGGCCGGACTGAGCTGTTGTCATGCCATCGGACTGTGACGACGGATCTGGAACAAGGAAACAAGCAAGGAAGGAGTTGAAGCCCGCTGGAGGTGACGTCAGTTGCAAAACCGCGGCACAAAGTAACAAATGCTCACACATGCCATTGGATGCTACGGGGTGGCGAGTGCCCATCGTCTGCATTTGTCCTCCACTAGGGGTGATCCGATTGGCCACAGATTGACCTGAAGGAGGGGCCACAATGGAGTCTTGGAGTTTTTTTTATTTTACAGTGATACCTTGGCTTACAAACTTAATTGCTTCCCAGACAGAGTGTGTAAGGTGAAAAGTGTGTATCCCAAAAATTAATTTCCCATAGGAAACCATTAAAATGAGAATAATTCCCAGGTTCCCATAAAACATAATTTCCTACTTTCTACTTTTCTATGCCTTAAAACTACACAAAATATACCTTATTTTATCTATAATAAATGTGCTATGGTATTATATTTAAAGATATAAACTGTACTGTATAATAAAGTCGTTATTTACCTTTGTGATGGTCGTTGATGGCTTGATGGAATGGAGTGGCCGGTTTCATCAGCATTAAACACTTGATGAGGAACGTAAACTTCTTCTTTCACCATCTTGAGGAATGATCCCTTGTAGGTGCTTTCTCTGTGACAATTTTATCTAGTTCCTCATCGATTGTGTTCTGTTTATCTGGGTTGATAGCTTTTTGCATCAAGTGTAATCTTTGCATCAAGTGTGCAGATGGCTTGTGCGGGTTGTTTGTGGAGCCTGATTTATGAGATATTTTAACCTTGCAGTCTACACTCTGCCTTTGAACTATCAAAGTTGAAACTCTCTCCCTGTCGTCTGCCTGTCTCTTTAATGTTTAAACCACCTCCACTCCCTCCTGCGTTCTTGACCAATCATGTGGCTTTAACCGAAGACTGGGGGCGGGGAATAGAGGACAAAAACAGTTGGCTGCCATTTTGTTGTTAGAAGAATGGGCTCGTTCGTGAACGACACATCACTCTTTGAGGCAGCTCCGTGTGTATCCCGACAAAAGTTCGTATGCCAAGGTAAAATTTTCATAAATTTAACGTTCGTAAACCGAAAAGTTCGTAAGTCAAGGGGTTTGTAAACCAAGGTATGACTGTATTTATTTATTAGTCATTTGATCTTTCGTAACCAAATCGACCACTGTCCTAACCAGAATGCTGCTGCGTTGTGAATCCAGGCTGTCCCTGTTGCTCCCTCTGCTGGAGAAGCTTCATCTCCGCCTGTTTAAGCTGCTCGGTATGGAAGGACTGTCTCTCTGTAAGAAGCTGTTGGCGCTGCTGCTCCAACTGCAAATCAAGCAAAGAAACATCTTACGGACACAAATCCAGGAAAGAAAATGCATCACCATTGTCATCAACTCACAGCCTCTTTCTCACGGTCCATGATGGTCTCCAATTCTTCAAAGTGCCTCAGTTTGATCTCAAGCTTCTTCATTTGGGTCTCCACCAGCAAAGCCACCAGAGACTTGATCTTTCTTTCCTCAACCGCTGCCAAGTGCTGTGTGAAAGGCAAAGATTGACACCCAAATATTCATTTTGCCTGCGTAAGAAGTCCAAGATGGCGTCCCGAGTAGGCCGCCATTTGCAAGTGCTGTCACAAACCTAGCTTTTTTTCTTGTTTTGTGTTGTTTTTGTGTTTTCGTTGTACGTCATTTGGAATGTATAGCGATTGTTTTTCAGCATTTTTGGCCACGGCATTCATCAAGGAGGAGACTGTGCTGAGCGGTTGCGCTTTTTTGGCAGCACGAAGATGCCAGAACCGTTTTTGATTGGGAGGAATGCCATTTGACTGTCATCACTGGTGAGCTTGGGCCTGTTGTGATTTTTTTTGGGGGGCGTCTAAAACAGTCCCGCTTTGTTCAACGGAAACGCTGCTGCTGTTGGAGAGTCTGCGGCTGGATGGATGGATGCATGGCTTGAAGAGCCCACGATGAGAACGAAGAAAGGAGCGTCAGCGCAGTATGTGGAACTGTCGTGGCGTGGAATTGAAGCGGATTTACGTGGGACAGGAGGTGTGAGACACTATCTTTTCGTCAATGGATGCTACAGCTTTTTGTTTGCTTTCAACATTTAGCTTGTAGCCGACGTGCACGTTTCACCATGGCGTCCCTGATCTACTGGTGAAAAAGACGCTTTGATACTTTCCTGTTTCATCTAGAACTGCTTTATACAACAAAGAGGGTGCAGAAAGTGCTTAAGATTGAATGACTCTTTGGTGTCATATTATTTTGTTATGTTGTTTTTTTGCTATTTTACTAACTTCAAGATGCCGCCGCCAGAGTGTTTTGTTTTTCTACTTCTTCCTTTCCTTTCCTCCCTCAACTTTGTTGTCGTGAAATGTGAATTTCTCCACTGCGAGACTAATAAAGGCTAATCCAATAACAAAAGTCAATAGTTGTGAATCATTTTCAAAATGAGAACGTCCTTTACCTTTGCCTTTGTTGCAGCGGAGGACAAAGCGGCGGCGGCCGCCGTGGTAACAGTGCTCTCGACAAGATCCAGTTCTATCGCCGCTCTCCCCTCTTGCCCTTCTCCCTTTGTATGCCGCATGCCATCGTCCTCATTGCCTGGAAACGTGTTGAGAATTTGTCAAGCAAATATAAAACAACTTGTCTAACACTCAATTTGATATTGTACCGATATGAATTCTGTCGCTTTCCTCTGCGTTCTCTCTTTTGACCCCTTCAACTTTAGGCACGATGGATTCAACCAGGAGCCCGTCAGCATTCACAGCAATCTGCACGGGGGACCAAAATATACATCTGGTCAACATCAGGCAGAATGGACGTGTGCCTGTAGTGGTCATCTACCTGATGGGAACTGCTGTTCATTTGCACTTGTGAAGCATCCGTTGAGTCTGAGTGGTAAGAATAAATTTGTTACGTCGATAGATATCAATTGTGTTTGAATGTACGTGATTATATTGGACTGAAAAGTCTCACCAGTTGATTTCATTTGGTTGCACGTCATTCCATTCAAAGATTCTTCCTGGACGTGTGAAAATTCCTCTAGACACAAACTCAATCTTTAGATAACATTTCTATTTTAAACGACACATATGAATTCTCTTTCATCCCCTCACCCAGCGCAGCCTTAGCAGCGGCCGACGCCACCCGCGGATCCACCACCGAGGCCAGGAAAGCCACTGTGCTCATCACGGGGTTTTCGGATTGGCTGAAGGGCACTGGCTGGTACGCCAGCGGGCCAAGGGAGGCGGACGAATCCTCGAGGTACGGGTCCTCAATGGGTAGACGGAGGAAATGGAGGATGCAGTCATCTTGTGTTCTAGAGCCCACATGCTCAGACACTTTATTCCAGTCGTCCCTGTAGACTTCCAAGGCCTGGAAAATCCCCCAAAACACATTTAACCACAAATACGATCCTGTTACATTAGCATTCATTAACTCATTCGCTGCCATTCACAAATTTATTTGCGAATTGAAAATATGACGTAGAGCGCCATTCCCGAATTTGTATGGGTTTTAATTTTTCTTGCAGGTATGTCGATAAAGCACTGGCAATGTTTTTCCACGAGGGGGCATAATTCCCCTTTTTTCCATTTTAGCACTTTTTTACAGCTTCAGCTGTTGTTAAAGCGCTATATAAAACAATATGTATGTATTGTATTTTGTACAGCCACCACCATTTCATGCTCCGATAACTCCAGACCCATATAATTTAGGAATTAAGTATTTTTTTTTCATATGAAAAAAGAGAGTCTAAGGTTTCTTACGCTACATGTAATGTTGATGTAGTCCTAAAACTCGATATTCTCTGGGTCCCGGAATTTGAGTGAAAATGACAAAAACCTTGGCACTGGAGTGGACACATTTTTGCACATTGTCTGGCAGTGAATGAGTTAAAAAAAAGACTTACCTCTAACAACAAAAGTGTCTCTTGCTCGGTCCACTCCCGTCCTGCACAAGCGCCCTTTGTCTAAAGACAAATGCAAAGAATGATAGCAAATGTCAGTTGTTGAAAAGTGCATTCAGAATCATCAGAATCAGAAAGCCTTTAATAGCCCCATAGTGGGGGAAATTCGCAATCTACAGCAGCAAAATTGAAATTCAACGTGTTTTCCGTTGCTTGCTGAGACCTTTGGGTGTTTCTTGGCGTAAACTTCCATGCGCAATCCGAAATTCTGGCAATCCGAAGGCTTTTCTCTGCTCTTCTCTGGGAAACACAACATGTGCTGGGACGCTGTCACCTGCAACGGCAAATTTAGACCCTTACCACTAATCTCGGAAATGTAACACTACGAGCGTGAAATTAACTTTTTGGTCATGTAGAATATTTTTTTAAAATAAGGTTGCAATATTAGAAATTGTTAACTTTTTGCTCACCTGAAGAGGTTTGTGTTGTAAAGGGGCCAGCCCATTGGGTGTGTCTGCCAGGACATTAAAATGAGGAGTGGGTGGGGGTCCCATGGGGAGTGGTCTGCTCTCTGCATCCACCTGGTAGTTAATCAAACCCCACTGCTCTAAAAACGCATGCGCCCTGTAAACAATAACCGCCATCATCAGTTTTGACCTCCTATCAGCAGCTCACGGACATAACTGTACGACTACAGTTGCACACGTGGATACCTCAAAATGGAACAAACATCCCCAGTGAGATTCCGCCGGCAGGATGTCGAGCTGAGGTATTCCTGCGGGTTCAGCCGGTACGTATCCACCATGAAATTACGGTAGGCCAGATAGCTGAGACAAGACAGAAAAAAAAACAAACTTTAACTTCTTGATTGTTCTTATTTATTTCATTTTATTTGACAGGAATTGACCATTCGGACGGTGTGGACCACTCACACTTCGGGTGACTTTGACTTGTTCTTCCCGTTGAAGAATTCAGGGAGGGCGCGTTTCTCGATTGAGTGGATGCTGACAAAAAGAAATAACACGCAAGTACGGTTCAGTGTCCAAAAAAAAAAAACCATGTTTGGATACACGTATGCATTTCTCTACCTGTTGTTATTGAACCAAGATGTGTAACTTGGTATGATGATGTGATGCGTTTGTTCCGTGATGTTCTCCTCGCCCTCTAATAGGCGAGGAATCTCCATTCTTCCCTCCTCATCGTCCTGATTTACAATCCACATGAGCAAACACAATTTGGTCCACAATCGGAAAACATCTTATTCCGATGTTAATCATTACAATATATATTTAACTCATTCACTGCCAGACAATGTGCAAAAATGTGTCCACTCCAGTGCCAGGGTTTTTGTCAATGTCACTCGAATTGCAGGACCCATAGATTATTGAGTTTTAGGACAACAGAAACATTCAATGCAGCGTTAGAAACCTTATACTCTCTTCTTTCATCAGCAGAAAAGAGTTAATTCCTGGGTTTTATGGGTCTGGAGTTATCTGAGCTTAAAATGAGGGCAGCAGTCCAAAATACAATGCAATACATGCATATTGATTTATATGGCGCTTTAACAACAGCTGTAGCAAGAACGAAGCGCTAACAAAAGGCAAATGATGCCTCCTCATGGAACTGAAAAAACATTGCCAGAGGTCTAACCAGCGCTTTATTGGCACCCAAACAAAAAAAAAAACAACCCGAACAAATTCGGGAATGGCGCTCTCCATCGTATTTTGAATTCCCGAATAAATTTGTGAATGGCAGTGAGTTAAATGGCAATTACCCTTCCTGGAAAATCGTCTTCTTGGTCATCTAAGAGAGAAATACAGCAGATGATCAGAATGTGTGGTGCAAATCAGATAAAAATGGCAGCGGAACTAAGCTAACAAAAATAACAAAAAAAACATGGTTATGTGCCATTAGAAACATAACATTTATTGTGCAGTACTTTAATCATTTACCCAGATCAGCCATGATCCCTCCTTTTACAGGCGTATTCTCACTGTCCTTTTTAAAGTTGACTGCAAAGTAACAGAAGAACAACACAATCAAATACATAAAAATATGACCCCCAAAAATGCTTTCAAAATATGATTTTTTTTTCTATGATTGTGGATTTTTTCAAAAAAAAATAAATGCAAAATTGGACGTAGTTTACCAATTTTGGGTAATATGATCTCCTCCATGTTTGGAACAGGTGTGGGGTCCTCCATTTCTTTGGTCAAGTCCTCCTCTGGCTCCTCCTCCTGCTGACCACGTCGCCGCCTTCAGGTGAATATCCACAAATGAATCATACCAATCCAGAACAACGGGACCGCGTAGAATTCAATTTGAATATTGCATACCCCTTTTTTCCTTTCTTCCTAGTTTCAGAAGACAGGGGAGAAGGAGAACGTCTTCTCTTTTTGAAGGGGGTGGACTTCACATCCTGGGACAGATAAGGTGAGTTATTTTATTTTTCTGTGAAATATTCTGTCAGGATGCCGAAATATAACAGACCTGGTCTTCTCGTATGTGTATGCGCTGTCGGAAAATAACAGCCACGTTCCCTTCATTCACACAATAGTCTTCTGCGTTCATCCATTCGTTGAAAACGTCCGTGTCCAGAACATAGCCAGCGTGGACCTGGATCACACGGACACATCAATATAACACCATAGATTGGAAATGTGAACCTGGACATTCTGCTTGCGAACGTTTTACATACGCTCCCCAGCTTACGAACGAGATATGTTCCGAGCGGTCGTTCGTAAGGTGAATTTGTTCGTAAGTTGCTTTAGTGCTATATTTTTTATGGAATGTATGTTTAAAGGACAACCGACGCCGACGGACAAGTTGTGTCCATAATTTGTAAAATCCCTTCAAATGACTTCTACTTAGCGTATTTTACAAAGATTCCACCGCATATAGCTATATTTTACGTTTTAAGACTTGCGCTGAATATTCAGGAAGTCTTGTTTTCGAGTTGATGACGATGTCTGACGTGACGTCACGTCAGGAACGCCCCTGACCGAGAAAGCGACACACGATGCATTTTGGGTACTTTGTTTGGATTGGATTGGATATGCCTTTATTAGTCTCACAGTGGAGAAATTTACATTTCACAGCAGCAAAGTGATGAAAGGAATGAAAGTAGAAAAATGAAATAATGGTCTGAAAACATCGTGTTGATGACGAAATTAGAAGGAAAAAACATAAATAACGCAATGGTGAATCATTGCGTGTTGCACCAAGACTACTATTTGATACTAGTTGACACAAATTCCCAACAGACAAATCAGCCCATTTCCAACGGCGCTTGGGCGCCATCTTGTGCATTATCTGAGACGCTACATTGGAGTCCAGACGCCTCAAAATGAGATGGAAGGACTTCTTTAATCGATTGCAAACATTTATGCTTTCCTCTTCGGAACTATTTGAATCATATGAGTAACAAGAAAGCATCTTCTCCGAATCTGAACTCCATGAGCCCATTGTTTTGATTCTAGAGCAAGGCAAGACGTCCTGGCGTGACATCACGAACAAGGGGGCGGGACCTTCTGAAACTCACAATTTCCGGGGTCATTTTGAAGTAGTTTTGGGACACTTTAAGTCATTTTTATTGGTGTTTTGCATTTGACTAAAATATCAGCCTGTGTGTTTTGGGTATTTTACATGCTATAAAACGTTTTTCTGATGTCAGTTAGGAAACAAAAAAATTGTGTCGGTTGTCCTTTAAGTCAAACACTGAACGGGGAAGTGTGACATCAT
Organism: Hippocampus bargibanti; assembly: GCF_051943395.1. NCBI lineage: Eukaryota > Metazoa > Chordata > Actinopteri > Syngnathiformes > Syngnathidae > Hippocampus > Hippocampus bargibanti. Next base: position 7,473,624 of record NC_142753.1, on the reverse strand, counting down.
AAGAGCACAAACAAAAGCATGTTAACCTGCCAATACACTCTGAAAATATAACATCAGCTCACCCTCCACGGTTTCTCTGGCTGAGGAGGGTCCTCAACATCTCCGTTGACGTCGCTCGAAGGCACCCAACAATCATAACTAGAAAGATAGAACGATGAAAAAAAAAGGTTAATATTTTTGTCGCTGAATCTGATGCCTGGTCACATGTGTAACTCTCTAATACCTGTCAGGGTGCATGCCCCAATGCACCAAGATCTGGTTTTGTTTTCGCATGACAGGCCGAATCCATTCCTCTAGAATGCAAATAGTTCAAATAAAATTCCCGCCTTACCACAAAGCATTCAGTCATAACATGCACATTTTTTTTTGTTGCCCACCTTCCTCCGTGGATGAGAGCAATGGATATATGTGGTGACTAGCCAGGCTTCTGTCCACACTAACAATGCCCTGCATATCCGGATAGAAACAAAAGTGTGTCATTGTTAGAATGTTTCTCACCTTTGAGTCAAATAACTTCACCTGGTGCTTTGTAACGACAACGCTAATTCTGCTGGCTAGGTCCTGATCCAGCGAAGGGTCCAGATAAACGACGGGATGTGACAAACAGTTGTGCTGTTGACACACATGTACCATAACAAAAAAAAATCCATTCACATTTGTTGCTTTTTAGAATATTTCTGTTTCCGCGCGTCGTTACCTGTAATAGTGTTCTTTCAATCATATCAAACATTTCGACATTCCTTTCACTCCTTGATGGATTTTGCAAGTCAAACCTTCGCCTGCAAAAATAATAGCATAGAGATTCATATTATCTATTCATTATCACACTAAAGTCAAGACGATGTGTGGGCTCGCTTGAGACTCACCAGCCTTGCTCAGATTTGAACATGTATGCTGAACCGAGAATGTGGCACAGTCCACCTCCCGGCCGCAAGTCCATGAAACAATGTGTCTGGAAAGTGAAATATGCCAATGTGAGGAGGGTATGTTAAGATTTGTGTGTCATTGTGTATTTGTTAAATTGTTTTCTTGCCACCTTTGATGCTATCATTTCTCATAATCAGGTTAAGTTGTTTGGCAAAAAAAAAATGTAGAAAAGAGCCTTACAGGGAGTTTGTTGCGTGCAGGACTTGGAACTCGTCTCCCGAATGCATCCTCTTGAAACTGGAGGAGCTGCAGCGTCACAGCAGCCAGTGCCTGACATGATGGAGCATCCACCAACACAAACTACACAAAAGAGATTTGATGAGTAGGAGTAGTGCTTGGTGACTGACTGACAATCACGGGGCTGCATTTTCTCCAACACCATTGACTCCCAGTTGTTAATATTAGTACGATTAACAATTGATGATGGGCAAAATTGGATTTTTGGTGCTGACCTGCGCCAGCAATGTTACTTAGTTTCAGAAAATGTATCGATGCTAACGTCAAACCCTGAGGGATGTCTGTTTACAATCCGCAGGAAGGCGGTGACTAGCTTTTTTAGCTTCGAGCTAGCTACCTTTTTGTAGTACTTCCCGATCCACTGGCGCACTAGCTCCAGCTGAGCTAATATGTCAGGACTCTCCCAGAACCAAGCGGACGGAATACTCTCTCTTTTCCCATGGGCGGTGAACGCAGAGCTGGTCTGGCCTGTGCCTTGAAATTCAACGTTCGTTAATCCGGACATGGCGAGAATAAGAAGTGATTATTATGAAACGACAGACCAAAACTAGCTAGCGCATGCTAGCTTCGGCTATGTCGCGTTCTGTCGCGAGATGACAGACCCTTTCTCTCGTTGACGTATGAAAAATCCCGCTGTTTGCTCGACAGAGGGCGACAGCGAGATTCACTAATTAATAACCTAGAAGAAGAAATGGGAGATGTGTCAAAAAACAAGCCAGGAAAATACAACACGCTGAAAAAATATCAAGCTTTAGAGTACACTAAATGAGCAGCGCTGGAGTTGTTGTTCTCGTCAGGAAAGACGTGAATTCGGGGCAGATTTAACCCAGCCGGACATAAAGGTAGTTTTAATTTTGGTTCCAAATTCTCCATTCTTGGAAGATAAGCTACGATTGAAAACAGCGTTGAGACGCAAAATACCTATTTGGTTCAAATGTTTACAAGTACAAAGTGTCTCCGATTAAAGTGAGTACTCATGGTTTGGGACTCGCCTCGGTCACACGCTCCCGAGGATTGTTCCTAGTTTTGTCATTTTCATTTGTTTTTTTACGGGAAGAGTTACTGAGCATTGTGTCAGGTGACCAAGACAGGATGTCCGCCTCACATCGTTATACTTATGGCACTCTTAGGAAGCAAGGCCAGACATAATTCGCAAATATTGTTGTCGTTATGACAGACTTTTTCCAACCACTTTATACTTTCTTTCCAGAGCCATGGGCGTTCATGGTCTCACGACCTTTGTGAAACAAAACAATTTCCTTGTTGATGTGAAAATCAAAAACACCCGACTGCTTGTGGACGGCAGCAGTTTGTACCACCAGCTCTACTTTAACCACCATTTGGACCAACGTCATGGAGGTGATTATGATGCCTTTGCCTCCCTGGTCCTTGACTTCCTCTCTGCCCTGCGGGCCTGTTATATTGAGCCATATGTGGTTCTGGATGGAGGTAATTTTTATCATTTTCAGATCAGAACTGAGTGTTTATTGCTGTTCCTGTGATAATTTAGTCCTTTTTTCACTCAATTCAGGGACTGACCCCAGCAACAAGAAGTTTGGCACTCTGCGGCAGCGTCTGCAGTCCAAAATTAAACAAGCGGAGAGTTTGTCTCAAGGCCGCAATGGCTCACTTCTCCCCATCCTGACACGGCTGGTCTTCATTGAGGTCCTAAATCAGGAGAAGGTCTCCCTGCTCCAGAGTCTTGCTGAGGCTGACTGGGATATTGCCTCTCTGGCTTGCCAATGGGGATGCCCAGTTCTCAGCAACGACAGTGATTTTTATATTTTTAACCTGCCAGGTATAGATAGATCTTGCATCTAAAGAGAAACAGTACCGTGAACAACCCACTTCCTGTGTTCGTTTTTTTTATCTGTTAATTTGAAATTATTATTGCAACTGATTAACAAGAGTTGTTGAATGGCTTGATAATCCAAAATGTGATAAATATAACAGTGGTGGAGGGGATTTTTTTCACAGCGCTGAATATATTACATTTTTTGTGAAAGTATTTTTTTCTTTATTTTGTCTCTTAACAGGTGGATACCTGCCCCTCCAGTTTTTCAAATGGACCAAGCTTAATGGGACAGCATCTCACCACTTCATCCGAGCACGGCGCTACACGACTCATGCCCTCTGTCGTTTGTATGGAGGAATGAATCCGGAGTTACTGCCTCTTTTTGCTGTTCTGGCTGGTAATGACTATGGTACTCCAAAAGCGGCTGAAGGACTCCTGCATTTGGTCAACAGAAGAACTGGAGTAAAGGGGAAGAGTAAAACGCTCCCTTCCCGTATCACCGTCCTGCTTCGGTGGCTCTCCTCTTTCCGAACTTCACTGCAGGCACTAGCGGAAGTGAAGAAGCTCATGGGAGCAAACGGCGGGGCTAAGCTCAGTGGCAGGCTCGAGGAACTTATGGAGGAGTACCACGTGACCCCTCCAAGTCCCCTGAATTGTTGGTTTACTAAAGGCAAGGTTCCAGAAGAGCATCATCAAACGTTACCAAAGAGCTTGTCAGGGGCTGCGACAGAAGGACATTTGGCTCACCTAGTGATTGATGCTTTGGTTGTGCGCAGGGTGCTCCTCAGCCCACAGGTGGAGAACAGCAGGCTACCAAGTAGCAACCGTTGCGCCGCATCTATAAGGCAAGCCATATATGGGATATTACTGCTCGAAGGGGCGCCGACGCTTCCCGAAAGCTCCCAGCTTTTAAAATCACCAGATAGTTTTACCCAGAAAGCTCAAATGAGCCAATCGCACGATCCAACTGCCGTCGTCGACGTGTCTGCCGGCCCCGTATTTGTGGAGGAATGGGATCGACTTCACCTCAATCTGAAGAGAAACTATGTGGAGGCAATGCGGCTAAAATCCCATTTTCATGTGGATACCCTCAGTGAGGTAATGACAAAACCATTTGATTCTTCAACTTATTGGGGAATTTCAAAAAATATCGCATCAACATTCTATTATGACATGTAGAACAACTCAATGTTAACTCCTTCACTGCCAGAGGATGTGCAAAAATGCGTGTGCCAGTGTTTTTGTCATTGTCACTCGAATTCCAGGACCCACAGAATATTGAGTTTTAGAATAACATAAATGTTTAATACAGAGTTAGAAACCGTATACTCTCTTCTTTCATCAGAAAAAAAGTTATTTCCTAAATTATATGGTTCTGGAGTTACATGAGCTTGAAATGAGGGTGGCTGTCCAAAATACAAATGCGATACATATTGTTTTATATAATGCTCAATGCACAACAGCTCAAGCTGTAGCAAAGCGCTAATATGGAAAAAGAGGGAAATGCTGCCACCTAGTGGAAGTGAATAACATTGCCAGAGGTCTGGCCAGCGCTTTGTCGGCACCTAAGCAAGATAAAACAAAACCCGAACTAATTTGGGAATGGCCCTGTATGTCATATTTTCAATTCCCAAATACATTTGTGAATGAGTGAAGTGACTGGAGCTATTCGTCACCTCCACTGTAATTTGGTATCTTTCTTTTATTATAGACTCATTTTTCCAGATAAAAAGTTCATAATGTCTGAATAAAATTCAATTTCAGAAGGAATGGAGATGGATGACGGGGTCTTGTTACTTCTCCTTTCCACTACGCAGGTCCCCGTAACGTGTCGTCATAATGCGCTATTTGAAGTGTTGCGGGTCAATCCGTCTGCCTTGGCTCACGTTCCTCCCAACATGCATCTGCCTGTGGCGGTGACAAGCTTCTGGCTGCAGGAGGCCCGGCCAACGCCTTCACAGTTTGAGCTCCAGGCCTTAATTGTAGGAATGGTTTACGGAGAGCTGGTTTTGATGCAGCAGCCCGGAGTTATGTCCTACGGTTCGTTCCACTGCATGGCTAATATCATTTTTAATCCACGTGTGTGTATTTGATCACTGATGAACTTGCGCTTCACTTTTATGATCGCCAATTCCAGGCCAAAAGGAAATTCTCTGCGCGCCCGGTGTGATTCATCGGCTGGATCAAAATCGTCTGTCTTTGGGAAACGGCTTGGACGTCGCAGCGGCTCACAGTTTCAGCCAATGGCAGGCCTGCATCTGGGCTGCACAGTCACTGAATGAGTTACTGTTGATGCCGGTGAATGAAGTCTGCTTCTCACGGTAAGAGAAAATATAAAGTCAGAAGAAAATGTGCTGTTTGCATTTCCAGATTTGTATAGCTTGAGGTCTTTCTTATGTGGGGGAGGGTGAAATTTCGGCAGGAACCATTGATTTACATAACTTAATCTGACCGTCTCTAAACTTTTGAATGCTCATGTAAAGTTCAGCTTGCGTTTCTATTTTAAACAAAAACTAATAATCCAACCTGTCCACAAAGTGAATGGCGGGCTTGGTTTATTTTAGTGGCGGGCCGTGCACGTCACTCCGAGGCCTTCAAGTAGTGCTATGTCTGAATCACTCCACAGCTGAGTGTCCACTAGAGGGTACTGTTGGCCAGGAAATAACTTGTGACTTGAAAAAGCTTCCAAAATACTGTCATTAAACTGTTCGAATTTTTACTATCAACATGTGGATTCACGATAACCTCATAAAATTGCTATATTATTTGCAATTTTGCTAGCTTCGGAGCTGTCTAACCTTGATGATGTCCGCTTTGAAAACACCTTTAACAGTCTATCTCCAACCAAATTCCATTTTGTCCTCCTCCTTCTGCCATTGTGGGTTGACAAAACTGCTGTTAAATCGACACAACAATATATTTGCTTATGTAGACATGGTGTGCTAGCTCTGTCCAGTATGCACTCATCATTTGTGGCAATGATACTATGATTGGCTAGTGACTAGCCAATCATAATTTGTGAAAACTGACGTTGCTAGCGCCTTCGAGCAGGCCTTCAGTTGCCAACTCAAACTCTGATTGGTTAAAGCAACAGTTTCATCACCATTGATTTTTATGCTCCTGTACCTGCAGAAATGATTATGAAGGCGTGCAGGCAGATTTCTGACCCTGGTAACAAATGATGGCTGAAATTTGATTGGTTAAATGCTTCAATACAAAAACATACACGAAGGAAAGGAAGATGAAAAACAATTTGGAATTATTTAATAAGAATTCATGGGCAAAATATAATTCACATAAGTCTGTGATCCAGATATTTTTGGGCCAGCAGAGAAGGCCTACCACTTGTTTATATCTTCTGAGTCATAGCTATCAACATAACGACCTTTTTTTCTATTCAGTGATTTGCTGACTTTCTTCTGTGCCTTTTCTATTAGTTTGTTCAGCGGTACCATGGTGCACGGCGTTCTCGAGGTCCTAAAAAGAGGTGAAACGGTCAATCGTGTGCTGCCTACGTTTTCACACAAAATTTACAGCGTCCTGCTAAACGCCGTGAAGAATTGCAGCTCCAAGCCGCAGCCTTTTCCTACGCTGGGGGGCCTTGGGCGAGGCGCCGAGCGGGGAAGACGTGGAAGAGGAGCAGCGGGAAAAAGGAGAGGACGAGGACAAGGAAGGAGAGGAGGGTTTGAGAAGATAAGCAACCGCTTTGCTGTTTTAGAAATAAGTGAGTAAGACAAAAATGATATTCAGACTTACACGGGACCAAATGGACATAAACACGTGTCACCAAATTTCCAAAGTGCTCAGAAAGGAACCCTGTAATCATTTTGTATTCAGTTTTAGCTTGTCTTTTGATCCTATTTGTCGCAATGTCTTTTCAATGTCGAATATCTACCATTGAGTTTTTAATGTTTTATCTGTGCCTTTCACACATTTAAAGGACAACCGACACCCCCGGACAAGTTGTGTCCATAATTTGTAAAATGACTTCTACTGAGCGTATTTTACAAAGATTCCACGGCATATAGCTATATTTTACCGTTTAAGACTTGTGCTGAATATTCAGGAAGTCTTGTTTTCGAGTATATATTATATTGGAAGACTTCTTTTCATTCATTGAAGGTGTGCCCTATAAATAATCTTAATGGAGAACGTTTGAAAATACAGCGATACCTCGGTTTACGAACCCCTTGGCTTACGAACTTTTCGGTTTACGAACGTTCCATTTCTGAAAATTTTACCTTGGCATACGAACTTTTTTTCATACTGCCACAATGAGTGATGTGTCGTTCGCGAATGAGCCCGTTCTTCTCACAACAAAATGGCAGCCGACTGTTTTGTCCTCGATTTCCCACCCCCAGTCTTCTGTTAAAGCCACGTGATTGGTCAAGAACGCAGCAGTGAGGGGTAGTGGTTTAAACATTAAAGGGACAGGCAGACGACAATGAGAGAGTTTCAACTTTGATAGTTCAAAGGCAGCGTGTAGACTGCAAGGTTAAAATATCCCATCAATCAGGCTCCACAAACAACCCGCACAAGCCATCTGTACACTTGATGCAAAAAACTATCAACCCAGCTAAACAGAACACAGTTGATGAGGAACTAGGTAAAATTATCGCAGAGAAAAAACCTACAAGGGATCATTCCTCAAGATGGTAAAAGAAGAAGGCAATGTTCCTCATCAAGTGTTTAATGCTGATGAAACCGGCCACTCCATTCCATCAAGCTATCAACGACCATCACAAAGTTAAATAAAACGACTTTATTATATAGTACAGTTTATTCCTTAAATTATAATACCATAGCACATTTATTACACATAAAATAAGGTATATTTTGTGTAGTTTTAAGGCTGAGAAAATTATCTTTTATGGGGACCTGGAAATGGATTATTCTCATTTTCATGGTTTCCTATGGGAAATATTTTTTGGGATACACACTTTTTGCCTTACTGTCAGGGAACCAGTTAAGTTCGTAAGCCAAGATATCACTGTACACCATTCATTGGGGGTGCGCCTTATTCTCCTGTGCATCTTATGCACTGGAAAATTCGGTAATTTGGTTTTGAGCACAAACCTTCCACAGAGTTTCATTTTTTAAAACTTGATTGCAGTATGTGCCGGTGTGTGTACACACTGGACAACAATAAAAAAAGATAAGACGTTTTCAGGAGTCGTATGATGCTGACGTCATGCGGAATGTGGACTTATTGTCTGAAATCATTGACACGAAAACTCTTCGGGAGACAAGCGGGTTATAGAAAATGCTCCGGCGACTCTGCACTTGCTGCTTCCTCTATGAAAATTCCAATGAGGTATGTTTTTCCATTCCATGCACGAGCAGTGTATTATTATCAAAGGAATCTGACTGTTTATATGCAATTTCAGAGAAACGTTTCACATTTGGCTGCTTCAGAAATCGTGCTTGTTAGGCCTGACACAATTCAGTCATCTCAAAAAGGATTTGCTCAGGCTTTGGAACCGGTGTGTCACACTTATTGATGAAAAGGCTTTGTGTATCCTGACCACGGTTCAAATGCCTTTGAGCAAGGCACTGACCACCTTCTGCGTGAATAATGCCACTATTGATACCTGGGTTTCAGTGAACTTAATTTGATTCTGAATGAATAAACGGAATGCCTTTTATAATGACGTTATCATCCTGGTTTGTTTACGTTTTTTATATATAACAGCAGTTAACTCATTCACTGCCAGACGTGCAAAAATGTGTCCAGTCCAGTGCCAGGGTTTTTGTCATTGTCACTTGAATTCCACAGGATCCACAGAATATTTGAGTTTTAGGACTACATAAACATTCAATACAGCATTAGAAACCTTAGACTATCTTCTTTCATCAGAAAAAAAATGAGTTAATTCCTAAGTTAAATGGGTCTGGAGTTATCTGAGCTGGAAATGTGGACGGCTGTACAAAATACAATACATATTGATTTATATAGCGCTTTAACAAAGCTGAAGCTGGAACAAAGCACTAACATGGAAAAAAAGGGAAATGCTGCCCCCTTGTGAAAAAGAAAAAATGCTAGCGGCCATGGCAAGCGCTTTATCGGCACCGAAGCATGAAAAAACAAAACCTGAACACATTCGGCAATGGTGTTCTACGTCATATTTTCCCGAATCAATTAGCAGTGAATGAGTTGCGTTAAATACATTTCAGTCAGCCATCCTGTTTCACATTTGCTTATTTTAGTTGAATTTCAGCTGTCGTAAGCATGTGTTTTGGTTCGTTTGAAACATGCAGATCTGATAGACATTAGACAGAATAAGAAGTTATCATATTTAAAAGTTTCATGCTGTTATATGCATAGTCAACATGTGTGACTCGAAAACACAATTGAAGCACAGACAACCTGGGGTCAATCAGGTCAACAGACACAGCTTGTTAAACTATCATTTTCATCTCTGAGATCTGGCCTTGGACAGAATTTAGGACTTGGGGAAACTCCTTTATCACCGGAGTTATTTACGACTTGAAAACCCTTCACAGGAAGAGCTCATTAGCCAGGTTACACATTTATCAGTTCATGGAAAAGACAATGTTTTATTGCTTACAGCTGTTGGGGCTCAGAAAGTTCCAGGGGCCTGGTATTCTAATCAAGAAAACTATGTTTTACTAATGTATCACTTAAATTTTCAAATACTCTCAATAAATAGCTTGGCAGAGGGCTCCAGAATTCAAGTGTCTGTCATGAATGGCTATGTCTCCTGCCGGCAGTAAAAAACAGTCTTTCTGGGTCCGAGCCTTCGGCCACAGTGTCCGATCGAACATCTCTGCCAAGATCAAAATTGAATTGATATTGACAGTCAACTTTCCATCTTTTATTGATTCTACTATCTTTGTGACTGCTTTATTTCCTTTAGATGAGTTATAGCTTTGTTACAGCTTCAGCTATTGTGAAAGCACTATAAAAATCAATATGTATTTTACGTCTGACTGTTGTCATCAGAGGCAGCCTCTCTTGCAGCAGCCCCGTCGACCTGAACAAAATGAAGCCGAATCCGCCAGGCTAACACGACCAGTACACGGCGGTATGTTATTCTTAATGGAAAAAATGGGTTATGATGGGCACAGCAATGTTACAATCTGTTCAATTTTGTGATTTATTTATTTACTTTTAATTATTATTTTGCTAGATGTACAACAGACCGGTAGACTGGTGATGAAGAGGGTGTGCGTCCCAGAACTGGATTTGAGGTTTTCCGATGTGGCTGAGACCTTCAATGAGCTGCTAGAACGTTATGACACCATGGTTGGACACATTCGAAACCTGCAAAAAAGTTGCGGCTGCACACAGAATGATGATCTGACGATATCCGAATGTGTGGTGAAAATTAGAGAAGAACACAGTAAGTGGCTTTTGGGAAAGGTCAAATGAAGGCAAGAGTTTTCAATGTGTTTCAATCTTTTGTTCTTCAAGGAGACAAATGCAAAGTCTCACTCAGGATGAAAGGCTACGACTTCTCCCTATTTGTGGTTCACGTGGATTCAGACGACGCAGATAATGAGATTTGGTTTCCTCCTGCTCTGCGGTCCGCTCAAGAAGAGTTAAAGTGCACTTCTGAGAACACCAAGGCCGCCGTATCGAAAGGTGCCATCCTTCAAGAGCTAATTGGCTGGATACTCCGGAGCAAGGTTAACATTTCTGAACAGGTGAAGAGGGTTGCGGCAACCTACCAGGATCAGGGGAGACTTCATGAGAATCTGGAAAAGAACATGAAGGAGGTCATCAGGGCCAAGGAGTTGTCAGCGAAATACAGACAACACGCTGAAGAGGTCCTAACCGAGGCAGCTCAGATTGCAGGTGCTCCTCTGTAGTTATTTTACATTTTTAAACTGACTTCACCGACCCTCACATAAATCAGATGTTGTATCAGAGCAGTTCAGTGGTGCCTTGTGATACAACTAAAATCCTTATGGGGCTCCTGCGGAGCTTGCTGATGAGATCTTTTAAACGCGTGATGATGGGAATTTGACACCTGTGCCTTAAAGGACAACCAACGCCTCTGGACAAGTTGTGTCCATAATTTGTAAAATCACTTCAAATGACTTCTACTGAGCGCATTTTACAAAAATTCCACGGCATATAGCTATATTTTACGTTTTAAGACTCTGGCTGAATATTCAGGAAGTCTTGTTTTCGAGTTGATGATTCGTGACATGACGTCACGTAAGGAATGCCCCTGACTGAGAAAGCGACACAATGCATTTTGGGTACTTTGTTTCGTCTGAAAACTTCGTGTTGATCTGTGGTGATGGCGAAATTAGAAGGAAAACACATAACTAACGCGATGGTGAATCGTTGTGTGTTGCACCAAGACTACTATTTGATACTGGGTGACACAAATTCCAGGCAGACAAATCAGCCCATTTCCAATGGAGCTTGGGCGTCATCTTGTGCATTTTCTGGGACGCTACATTGGAGTCCAGACGCCTAAAAATGACACGGAAGGGCTTCTTTAATCGATTGCAAACATTTATGCTTTCCTCTCCAGAACTATTTGAATCATTTTCATAACTGGATGAGTAACAAGAAAGCATCTTCTCTGAATCTGAAGCCATTGTTTTGATTCTAGAGCAAGGCAGGACGTCCTGGCGTGACACCACGAACATGGGGGTGGGACCTTCTGAAACTGGCCACTTCCGGTTTTAAATTGAAGTACTTTTTAGACACTTTAAGTCATTTTTATTGGTGTTTTACATTTGACTAAAAATATCAGCCTGCGTGTTTTGGGTATTTTAGATGCTATGAAACGTTTTTCTGATCTCAGGAAACAAAAAAAATGGTGTCGGTTGTCCTTTAAAGTGATGAATATTTGACCACTAATGCTGAAACAACACATACAGACACATAGTATAACAATTCTAACAGGCATATGTGATTTAGCCTCGCCGAAGAATGACGTATATTAGTACCTTACTGAGAATCCTTTAGAGGGAGCTAATTCTTCGCTAATTTTTCTGTTAGTTCACCTGGGCCTCCCTCACTTGAATGAGCAGCACAACGTGTACTAAAAAACGAGGAAAAAAAGCGTTTTTAATTTGTTTGTTTTTATATAGCATGAATGATCTGATGAACAGTATTTCCTTTCATTGCAATGTGGAATAATGATTCAAGATACATTTTTTTGTTACAAACATGGTAAACAAACAAATACAATTTTTATCCAAGGCATCACTGTATTTACTAAGTGATAAACTGTCAGAATTAGACATTTCTTCATAACAATATTGCACGTTGTCACATTATATATATATTATAAACGAAACTCACTACAATACTATATTGAGTTATTTCATATTTTTGTACTTTTACTCATCAACGCGAGGGGGCAGGCGACATCCAAAATGTGTTTATTTCGACTACCTGGGTCAAGAGAAAATGTGTTATGTTTATTTTTATCACCCCGTGGTTAAATATAATCAGGCTCTAAAACTGCAGGCCTCAAATAAAGAGGACATGGCATGATGTTGAGGGAGTAGATCTTTTTCTGATTATTTAGGACACGGTCAACTGATTACGAATGTTTAATCTCCCAATTCTGTGAAAGCTTGTCCTCAAATCACCGTGTTCCATTTAATCTTGTATTATCTATTTATACGCCATTGTTCCAAAGTTCGTGCTCAAAATGAAATGCATCACACAACAGCGTTAAAATCGAATACATTATTTTCTGGAATTGAACGCACACTATTTTCTGTATGAAAATTATTACCCGACACTTATTCTACAAATTGAAGTGCAATATTCTTTCGAGTAATTCATTCAAAATACATTTGACAGATCACGCGTCAAGAGAAAGAGCGCGGCTGACTGCGACAACCTACCGTGATTGTGGAAATGATCAACGTAAGAATTTCATTGGCTTATAAATTCCGAGGGCGGGGCAAATATGACTTCTTCTTCGCCTCCCATTGGCCAACTCATCCTTTTCCTTTCGTTGAGTCTGAGAGCTCCCACTTAAAGATGGTTTGACTGAGGAAAGTAACCACGATGAAGGAGAGCGTCTGATGCATTACGGAAGCCAACCTAGATGTGGAGAAGTGATGCTCGTTTACTTCTTGTCGGAACTTTCAGGAGGTCACTCGCCAGAGCTTCACAACTAGCATGCCAGTAAGTAAATAACTTGTCCCGGTTTAGTTGTCATCGCGCCTGCGCCGAGCTAGCTAACTAGCTATACCTGTCAGCAATCGTGATGACAGTTCGAAGTCATTCAGTCAGATTAAGAGTGTGTGGCGGGTTGAGATTAATGTTTGCTGGCTCCTTGAACACCAACGGGGAACAAAATGATGCTGGCCGGGACACCGAGTAACATTTATAATGATCAGTCCTGTTTTCCAGCACAAATGCGAAATTTGGTATCGTGGAGTAATATGAGCCGCACCTATGCAATTACCATACAGTATAGAGATTGATCCCGTCCGGCATTAGAGAACTCGTGGTGTCATTTTACCACAGAAAAAGACTTTGCACCGGACTATTTTGAGATTGTTGTGTGGGTGTGTTCCCTTGCAGACAAACTACTCAGCGCGTTGGTAAAGCGTTGCCATATCTGTCCAAGCAAGCAGCATGTGATGCAGCTTTCAGTGGGACACTAATATGTGATTGTTCCCTAATGAATATTGTTTTTATCTATGACAATCTCAAAAGATATCTCAAAAGAAGTCCGGTAACCGGTGAGATTGGTCCTGATTTAAGCCACACAGGGGTTTTGATCATCATTTTATGTAGCTGTATGAGATGGATAAAATAGTAGACTCGTGATTTATGTGATCGATTGATTCCACCTCAATTTTCTGATACAAAATGCAAATGACACGGATCTGTTCATTACTTGGACTGATGCAAGAATTGGTTCACTCTAAATTCTTGTTTTTGTTTTAAAAATATTGTTATTGCATCAATTATTTTGAGGGCGGTCTTCCCACATATTTTCTTGCACATATACAAGGCTCAGTAGTTGTTTGTTTACATCCATCAATTGAACATGACAGAATTGCATGGCTCACCATTTCCAGATGTCCATATACTCGACAGTAAGTTTTCCAATGTGAGTTTTGGAAGCACATATTTTGCTTCACAATTTTCCAACATGCCGATAGTCATTACTTTAGCAACATGTACACCACGCTCTTAACATTGTTCAGTTCATTCAACCCCCAAACAACTTTTTTTTTTTGCAGTATGCTCAAGGCATCGGAAAAGTCATCACCCTGGAAGTGCTGACTATGCTTTTATAAAACAGCTCTGTTTGCAATCTTGTTGTTGGTGCAAGTGGTGCATTTATGAATGCGCTCAGGATTGTGGGCGCCCCAAAAAAATCACCCAAGCCTACTCTCAGTATAATACAGTGCATTCTTATCACATACTGTTGAATAAATACCTCAAGATGGTGAAAGAAGAAGGTTACGTTCCTCATCAAGTGTTTAATGCTGATGAAATCGGCCACTCCATTCCATCAAGCCATCAACGACCATCACAAAGGTAAATAAAATGACTTTATTATACTGTACAGTGTATTCATTTAATTATAATACCATGGCACATTTATTATACATAAAATAAGGTATTTTTGGGTAGTTTTAAGGCTTAGACATTTAGAAAGTAGAAAATTATGTTTTATGGTTTCCTATGGGAAATTAATTTTGGGGATACACACTTTTCACCTGACACACTCTGTCTGGGAACCAATTAAGTTCGTAAGCCAGGGTATCACTGGAGTGTGTATTGTCACACAGCAGCGTACAGTATACGCGGGTGAAATTATTTCTCGGAACTGCTAATAAATATATTTTTAACAGCCAATCTGGCGTCGAAGCTAGAAGAAAACATCGCACTGCTTGTCACGAAGCATGTGATGAATACTGTGAATTACCCAACCAAGGTTGTGTAATGTGCGGCATTTGAATTCACTGTGGAAGCAGGTTATTGGTTTTCGCTAAGAGCGCTGATGAAATGGGAAGACTCGTGGCGGCATTCCGAGCTATTTCTGACTAGAGCAGAAAATTGTCATGTTAACCTTGTATGCTCTGACTAATGAAGGAAAAGAGATGAGGGGGGAAGGGGGGGAACATGTTCTGCGATGATGCATCATTGGCTTCAGAGCGTAGGCTGGTAGAAGAGGTTTCCTGCCTCTTCGAGCACTCCGTCTATCTCCCATAACTGCAAAAAAAGAAAACCACAAGCTAAAAATGCATCGCTGTGTTGTTACTGCCTCATGCTTTTTCACTCATTCACTGTGTGCGAAAATGTGTCCACTCCAGTGCCAGGGTTTTTGTCATTTTCACTTGAATTCCAGGATCCACAGAATATTTGTGTTTTAGGACTACATAAACATTCACAGCGTTAGAAACCTTAGACTATCTTCTTTCATCAGGAAAAAAATGAATTAATTCCTAAGTTATATGGGTCTGGAGTTATCTGAGCATGAAATGGGGACAGCTGTACAAAATACAATATATACATATTGATTTATATAGCGCTTTAACAACAACTGAAGGTGTCACAAAGCGCTAGCATGGACAATATTTCCCTTGTGGAAGGGAAAAATATTGCCAGAGGTTTGACCAGCTCTTTATAATAATAATAATACATTTCATTTCTAAGCGCCTTTCAAACCTCTCAAGGTCACTTTACAGTCACAGGATCGGATTTTCTGTGGGTGAGCAGCGGCAGCCACTTGCGCCAGCGTTTACTCAACCCGGAAGTAACTCAAATAGATAGAAAGCTAGCTCGCTAGCTAACAGATAGCCAAGAGATAGACAGTTATCTACCTAGCTAGATAACATATAGCTAATAAATTCCGTTCCATAGCTAGCTAGCTAACCAGATAGCAAATGGATAGCTAGCTAGATAGCTAATAGATAGCAAATAGCCAGTCAGGTAGCTCGCTAATCGATAGCAAATAGATAGCCAGCTAGACAGTTAGCTACCTAGCTAGATAACCATATAGCTAATAAATAGCCCGCTCCATAGCTAGCTAGCTAACCAGATAGCTGATAGCAAATTGTTAGCAAATTGATAGCATATAGATTGCTAGCTAGATATCTAATAGATAGCAAATAGCTAGCTAGCTAGATTGCAAATAGCCAGGTAGCTCGCTAATCGATAGCAAATAAATAGCCAGCTAGGTATATAGCTGATAGCAAATGGTTATCAAATTGATAGCAAATAGATTGCTAGCTAGATATCTAATAGATATCAAATTGATAGCAATTAGCTAGCTAGCTAGATTGCAAATAGCCAGCCAGGTAGCTCGCTAATCGATAGCAAATAGATACCCAGCTAGGTACATAGCTGATAGCAAATGGTTAGCAAATTGATAGCAAATAGATTGCTAGCTAGATATCTAATAGAAAGCAAATAGCTAGCTAGCTAGATTGCAAATAGCCAGCCAGGTAGCTCGCTAATCGATAGCAAATAGATAGCCAGCTAGGTAGCTAGCTAATAGATAGCAAATAGATAGCCAGCTAGGTCTTTATTGACACCCCTACAAGAAAAATCAAAACTTGAACAAATTCGGGAATGGCGCTCCACGTCACAATTTTCAATTCCCGAATAAATTTGGGAATGGCAGCGAATGAGTTAATGGGTGAAACTGTCATCCAAATAGAAAATACTTCCTCAGTGGATTATCAATCCATAACACTTTTTTTCCCCCCGATACCATTTTGACTTTGAATATTCACCAATATAGAGGACTCATACATGGAGTGCTTTTGATCTGTAAAGTTTCTTTGAACAAGGCAAAAAATACATAAATAAATGTACCTGAATGTGCACTTAGAGGGAAGGGGAAAAACAAAATTAGCTTGAATACAAATTTCTTTCAAAACTTTCGGCCAGTGGTTTTTGCCGCTTTTTATCTTTTTGTGCTCATCTCATTTTAGCGCCCAGCCTGGCCTGTACCACAGGAAAAAGCAGCTTGGGCAGCTCTGCTACTCTTCCTACTGCCTGTTTCATTGTTTCCTTCTTTTTTTTTCTCTCGTGTTCCTCATTTTAAGCTTTCTGTCACTCTGCTCACCCGCGTTTCATAATGCGCGTGGGTCCTCTTTTTGAAAACACAAGCAATACATTCTCTATTATAAATCTCACCTACATAATAATAATAATACATTTCATTTCTAAGCACCTTTCAAAACTCTCAAGGACACTTTACAGTCACATCATTTGTTTTTGTGAGGGAGAGCAGTGGCAGCCATTCGCGCCAGCTTTCACTTTACCCGGATGTATTTATTTTTTCGCCACAGCAAAATGTAGCTTATAGTGTTCCGGCCATGCCATGTGTTCATTTACATGTGCGATGTTAAGGACAGAGACGTGGACAGCTTGTGAACTTGCTCACAGGAACAGGTTTGTTCAAGCGAGGCACTGAATAAACACTCTTACACACACACACTGATTACTTGACACATTCTTCCTCACTTCCTGGAAAGCTGATAATTTATCTCTAAACATTCTCAAGATCTGTCCAAAAAAAATCGTTACGATGTTGTCAGGTCTAATGCATTAATCCATTTGCCACGTGAAGCGGAGAACCTAATGAAATTCTTTTATTGACCCGTGCGTCTCCGTTTCAATTGCATAACGGATCCCCTGCGTGTGGTGGACGTTGCTTTTATCCATCGTCTCAGCATACATCCAATTATCTCGCTCTTTATTGCCTTTTGCGATTGATCTGTGCTCTGTTTGTGCCTCTCACCCACATGGATTGTGTTAGGTTTCCTTATCACTTTGGGTGTGGGATCACATTACCGTATTTTCCGGTGTATAAAGCGCACCCAAAAGCATTAATTTTCTTTTAAAGATGACCTTGTGGCTTATATGCTGGTGCGCCTTACAAGAAGTAATATTGAGCCACAACAGGTCTGGCAACGACTAAGCATCCATTTCCTCCTGTAGAAGAAGTGTGTACCGCCAGCCTCTACTGTAGCACGTTATAATGTGGTGCACCTTATACAGTGATACCTTAGCTTGCGAATTTAATTGGTTCCCAGACAGTGTGTAAGGCAAAAAGTGTGTATCCGAAAAAATAATTTCCCATAGGAAACCATTAAAATGAGGATAATCTGTTCCCAGGTCCCCATAAAACATAATTTTCTAATTTTGTAAGCCTTAAAACTACACAAAATATACCTTATTTTATGTATAATAAATGTGCTATGGTATTATAATTCACAAAATAAACTTAACTGTATAATAGTCGTTTTATTTACCTTTGTGATGGTCGTTGATGGCTTGATGGAATGGAGTGGCTGGTTTCATCAGCATTAAACACTTGATGAGACACGTAGCCTTCTTCATTCACCATCTTGAGGAATGATCCGTTGTAGGTGCTTTCTCTGCGATAATTTTATCTAGTTCCTCATCAATTGTGTTCTGTTTAGCTGGGTTGATAGCTTTTTGCATCAAGTGATGGCTTGTGCAGGTTGTTTGTGGAGCTTGATTGATGGGATATTTTAACCTTCCAGTCTACACTCTGCTTTTGAACTATCAAAGTTGAAACAAGTCCAAATTTCACTATTCTGTATCAATTTTCTCACAATGTCACTTTTGTTTTTTTCCCACTTTTGTTTTTTTGTTTCAAGCTCTGTCATCTCTTTTTCGTGTGTGTGTGTGTTTTCTCACACTCTCTCTCTCTGTTGTCTGCCTGTCTCTTTAATGTTAACCATAGCACGGATAATACAGTAAAAAACTTTTTCATTCATCGAAGGTGCGCCTTATAGTCCAGTGCGCCTTATATAATGGAAAAAGTTAGAAAATACAACATTTATTGGAGATGTGCGTTATACTCCGGTGCACCTTATGCAACAGAAAATACAGTACTTGGACCTGTTCACAATTCGCTTGGACTTGTTTGAAGTGTTGACATGTTTTTCGCACTGATTTGTGTCGTGATCGCTGTCGCGAAGCGCCAACACACTGCAAGATGACGAGAGGACAAATACATTGCCGATGACATAAATACTTGGCGTTATGTAATCTCCGGGTGGTTGAGTTTCTGTTTTTTGCTTGGGGCTGTCAGTAGTACATCAACGGAACAAGCAGTTTCCTTTTTTCTCTCTCTCTCTCTCTCTCTCTCTGCATGTATACACTGATTTGTTAGCCATCAATCATTGTTTTTTTTTCTTCATGTATTTCTTGTTTTTGTATGGAACAACACATTTAGCAAAAGGCATATTGCAAAGTGTGCACAGTGTCAAACAAAATGTGCAAAATGTGTTTTTCGTTTTTTAACTCTCATAAGTGTACATTTGGCATTGTTTTTCAGTACATTGTTACCGCACATTTTCTCAAGAATCATTATGGTCTTTCATTTTTTTAACTCATTCACTGCCATTCACAAATTTATTTGGGAATTGACGTAGAGCGCCATTCCCGAATTTGTTCGGGCTTTGTTTTTTTTTATTTTTGTTTATTTTTTATTTTCTCATGCTTGGGTGCCGATAAAGCGCTGGCCATGGCCTCTGGCACTGTTTCCTTCCTTCCATAAGGAGGCAGTATTTCCCTTTTTGTTCATGTTCCAGCTTCAGCTGTTGTTAAAGCGCTACATACACCAATATGTATGTATTGCATTGTTTTGGACAGCCACTTTCATTTCAAGCTCAGATAACTCCAGATCCATATTTTAGGAAATAACTCTTTTGTGTCTGATGAAAGAAGAGAGTCTAAGGTTTCTTGCACTGCATTGAATGTTAATGTAGTCCTAAAACTCAATATTCTGTTGGTAGGGGAATTTGAGTGACAATGACAAAAATGAGTTAATGAAAAAGTAACTGATTTCTTTATTTTCTCCGACTCTCAACTTTTCAAGCAGATATCCAATCTCGGCCCAAGATTTCAACACCTTCAATACATGTGACGAAACCCACTGCCACAATGTACTAATTCCACTAAATGCAGGCTGTCTCATCATCCGTCTCCTTTTAATGAGTCGCTGCAACTCTTCCTCCTGCTCCATTACCTCCCCCCTCAACCCATTTGTCATTCTCATCACTGGCACAGTCCAAAAATGGACACCTGGCTGCCTTTTAGAAGCCATGAACCAAAATAATGCCAAATAAAGCTCTTCACCCCGCAAAAGGAAAGCACAGCAGAGGAAATGGAGCATGGAGGGAAATCCAGATGTCATTTCAAACTAGAATATCTCGACTTATGCTTATTTGTTGTCCGTGTCGCTCTCCTGGGCTGAAGTCTTATTAGATTTTAGGACGTGTTGCTGAAGTATTGGAGTTAAAGTACTTTTATAGGCTCTCCCAAAAGATCTGTACTATTTACTTCCTCTGTTCTTGTTCTTTTAAGCAGCCTCAGTGAAAAGAAAAACACCAAAGATGGACTCTGCATTCCTCCTGCCTATTTATCCATGGCTGTTTAGTTGAACTACATTTGTTAGACATTTTCAAACGACAGCGCTTTTAACTCTTTCACTGCCAGATATGTGCAAAAATGCGTCCAGTCCAGTGCCAGGGTGTTTGTCATTTTCACTAAAATTGCAGGACCCAGAAAATATTGAGTTTTAGGACTACATAAACATGCAATGATTGTAAGAAACTTCAGACTCTCTTCTTTTATCAGAAAAAGAGTACATTCCTAAATGATATGGGTAAGGAGTTATATGAGCTTGAATTGAGGGTTGCTGTCTAAAATACAATGCAATACATACATACTGATTTATCTAGCACTTTAGCAACAGCTGAAGCTGGAACAAAGCGCTAACATGGACAAAAGGGAAATACCGCCCCCTTGTGGAAGGGAAAAAAATCATTGCCAGCGCTCGATCGGCACCCAAGCATGAAAAAAACAAAACCTGAACAACTTTGGGAATGGACTCCACGTCATATTTTCAATAGTTTGAATGTTTATGTGTCATTCCATACTATTTTTTTTTTTTCTTTCAAATGTTCCCGACATCGCATTCAGAATGTTCCAGAGGGGTGATGAAACACTGTCATCAAAATAGTCTGCAAATCTGTTTGGGTAATACTTTTTTTAAACATAATTGTACTTTGTTTTGTGTAGGTAGAGGCGACGCCTCTCCAGATGCAGGAACATGTTGGCAATGGACCAAGGAGTGGTGGAGGAATGGCTGTCAGAATATAAGGTACGCACGCTAAAGCGATATGAGATGGAGACTGTTTTAAAAAAATATGTTTTGCAAAATAATAATAATAATAATAATAATAATAATAATAAAATAATTTTAATCTTTATGCAGATTTTAAATGCATTCAAAGCCAAACTGATTTTAAACACGCCACCAACAAAAAAATCTCTAAATAAGAGATGAATTAATTTTAACTCATTCACTGCCAGACAATGTGCAAAAATGTGTCCACTCAAGTGCCAGGGTTTTTGTCATTTTCACTTAAATTGCAGGGCCTACAGAATATTGAGTTTTAAGCCGACATAAACATTCAATGCAGTGTTAGAAACCTCAGTCTCTCTTCTTTCATCAGGAAAAAATGAGTTAATTCCTGAATTATATGGGTCTGGAGTTATCTAAGCTTAAAATGGGGACAGCTGTACAAAATACAATACATCCGTATTGTGTCCACTGCAGTGCCAGGGTTTTTGTCATTTTCACTCAAATTGCAGGACCAACAGAATATAAGTTTTAGAAAAACATAAACATTCAATTCAGTGTAAGAAACCTTAGCCTCTTCTATCATCAAGAAAAAAGTTAATTCCTAAGTTATATGGGTCTCGAGTTATCTAAGCTTGAAATTGGAGCGGCTGTCCAAAATACATTATAAGACATGCATATTGATTTATATAGCGCTTTAACAACAATTGAAACATGGACAAAAGGACAAATCCTGCCCCTCGTGGAAATGAAAAACATTGCTAGAGAGGTCTGACCAGTGCTTTATCCTCATCACCCGCAATAAAAACCCAAACAAATTCAGGAACGGAGCTTAACGTCACACTTTTCAATTCCCAAATTAATTCGGGGATGGCAGCGAATGAGTTACAGTAAGTTAGTTTTGCGCTAACATGGGCGCTAACATGGGCCCTAACATGGGCGAATGTTGAAGACATGTCTCTCGCCCGGCAAATTCGTCTTTGTGTTTATTATGTTTGTTAAAGTCATTATAAGGACCTTGCATGCTGGGTCCGAAAGGACAGTAATTTTATCTGTGCTGTACGTCATGCATATTAGCATATTTGACAATAAAGTTGACTTTGACTTGAACCCTTCCCGCTGGTAGCGAGATGATCTCTTCAACACCGACAAACTTTGCTTCTTGCGTTTCAGACCTTGCCTGACAGCGCCGTGTCAGCCTATGCTGCATCGCTTAAAGACAAATGTGCCCTTGTGCCCGCACTCTACAAAGTCATCCGGGAGAATTACAGTGAGGTACGACCATACGCTTTCCAAATATAACCGCCGGTGATATTATTATTGTAACTTTTCATCATCCTCAGCTGCTGGAGCCGGTGTGTCACCAGTTATTTGAGTTTTACCGGAGCGGTGAGCCGCAGTTGCAGCGATTCACTCTGCAGTTCCTTCCGGAGCTCCTGTGGAGCCTTCTGTCTGTCAGCGCAGCCAGGGACCCGCACACCTCGGGTTGCATCGAGGCCTTGCTGCTGGGCATTTACAACCTGGTAGGGAAGAGGACGAATGGAGTGTGTGTGTCCGGTGCGCCTTATATGTGAAAAAGTTTGAAAATACACCATTCATTGGGGGTGCGCCTTATACTCTGATGCGGCTTATATATGCAACAACTTTGAAAACACACCATTAATTGGGGTGCGCCTTATATATGGGAAATGTTTGAAAATACACCATTCATTGGAGGTGCACCCTATACTCCGGTGCGCCTTATTATATATGGAAATAGTTTGAAAATACACCATTCATTGGGGGTGCACCTAATACTCTGGTGCGCCTTGTATATGGAAAGTTTGACAATACACCATTCATTGGGGGTGCGCCTTGTACTCCGGTACGCCTTATATATGCAACACGTTTGAAAATACACCATTCATTGGGGGTGCACCCTATACTCTGGTGCGCCTTATTATAAATGGAAATAGTTTGAAAATACACCATTCATTAGGGGTGCACCTTATATATGGGAAATGTTTGAAAATACACCATTCATTGGGGGGTGCGCCTGGTACTCCGGTATGCCTTATATATGCAACAAGTTTGAAAATACACCATTCATTGGGGGTGCACCCTATACTCCGGTGCACCTTATGTTTGGAAAAGGTTTGAAAATACACCATTCATTAGGGGTTAACCTTATATATGGAAAATGTTTGAAAACACACCATTCATTGGGGGTGCGCCTTCTACTCCGGTGCGCCTTCTATGTGTAAAAAGTTCGAAAATACACCATTCAATCGGGGTGCACCTTATACTCCGGTGCACCTTATGTTTGGAAAAGGTTTGAAAATACACCATTCATTGAAGTTGCGCCTTATACTCGAATGTGCCTTATATATGCAACAAGTTTGAAAACACACCATTCATTGGGGGTGGGCCTTATACACCAGAAAATACGGTCGTCTCAATGGCGACATTATAATGATGATGTTGTGCATGTTCGCCACTGTCACTTTCTTCCTGTCTGCATAGCAGAATAGGTCATGTGTCACCCTGCACCCGTTGCTCCTTATAATTGATCTGACATTAACAAGCACTCAGTGGGGGTTGGGGAAAGGGGCACACACACCCCGAGGTGTCTTGCTGTGGATTTCCACACGACACGACACGACACACAGAAAAAAGAAATGCCAGCCCTCACACAAACACCCACACATGTTCAGGGTCAGTTTTTTGTGGAATATAAGCTTTTACCCGCATAAAAAGTTGTTGTTTTTTGTCCCTACAGTACCTACAGATGTACTTTATTTTCTTGTCTTTCCTCCCCCACCAGGAAATAGTTGATAAAGATGGCCAGAGTAAAGTATTATCTTTCACCGTTCCATCGCTCTCCAAACCCTCGGTTTACCACGAGGTAAAACAAAATTCAACCCCTCCTCCGTACCCCGATGAAAGGTTCACCCTAAAAATGTCCGCTATTGATCTTTTAGCCCTCTGCCATTGGCTCCATGGCCCTGACAGAAGGGGCCCTTGCCAATCATGGCTTGAGCAGGGTGGTGTACAGCGGGCCACTCCTTCAGAGGGAAAACTTTACTGCACAAAACAGGTGACGAAAACGTTGAGTCATTCCATAAATTGGTTGTTAGCATGCTTAACTCATTCACTGCCAGACCATGTGCCAAAAATGTCTCCATTCCAGTGCCAGGGTTTTTGTCATTTTTCACTCAAATTGTAGGACCCTCAGAATATTGACTTTTAGGACTACATCAACATTCCATGTAGCGTAAGAACCTTAGACACGAAAACCTGACTACCTTTTAACAGAATAATAATAATTAATAATATATTTAATTTATAAATGCCTTTCAAAACTCTCAAGGTCACTTTACAGTCACAGTTTATGTTTTTCTGTGGGTGAGCAGCGGCAGCCACACGCGCCAGCGTTCACTCAATCCGGAAGTAACTCAAATAAATAGAAAGCTAGCTAGCTAATAGATAGCTATTAGATGCTATAAAGCTAATAGATAGCCAGCTATATAGCTACATAGCTAATAGTTGTATAAAGTTCATCCTGTCTACTTGATATCTAATTTAAAACAGATTCTTTTCTTACAGACAGTGTATTTTAGGCGTTTAATTACCTGACATGTTTGGGCGTATACTTCCACCTTTGTCAGATTTTGGACACTGGCGAAGGCGGAAGTATACGCCGAAACATGTCAGGTAATTAAACACCTAAAATACACTGTCTGTAAGAAAAGAATCTGTTTTAAATTACATAGCTAATAGATAGGTAGCTCATAGATAGGAAGTTAGATGGAGAGCTAGATGGATAATAGATAGCTGGATAGCTAGATAAATAAAAACAAGTGAAGAGAGGAAAAAAGACTAGTCAAGAGAAAAGACAAAAAAAAAGCTAAATGGGATGAAAGAAAGTTGTGCCAAGGAGCAAAAAAAAGGCATATTTGAACAGCGTGACAAAATGGCCGCCGTGGATAGAAAGGACGATTTTCAAAGTCATGAATCCAGAAGTTATTTAAAATTAGTCGACAGCTCGAATTGAACACACAGTGTATGGAAATGTTTTATTTATTATTGTTTTTTCTCTCTCCCCCCCTCCCCCCACCAGATTTGAGGTTTTGACCTTCCTGTTGCTGTGCTACAACGCTGCTCTCAGTTACATGAGCTCCACTTCCCTCCAGTCGCTTTGCCAGATTAGCTCCAGGTTCTTACTTCTCATTCGGACATCACACAAGTGCTTGTGCAACTTCCCTGTTCCATCGATTCAACTTCTCGTATTTTGTTGGTTATCCTCCAGAGTGTGTATCTGCGGTTACCCGCGGCAACAGATACGACGCTATAAAGGTATCAGCACACGGATGACGGTCACGTCAGAGTTCCTGGTTCAACTTCTCACCGGGATACACTATGCATGGTGAGTCTTCACACATGCCTGCATGACTTTGATATAATTCCAAATTTGTTTTGGGACAGTTTTTTGCTCTTTTTTGCTCATTCGCTGCCAGACATGTGCAAAAATGTGTCCACTTCAGTGCCAGGGTTTTTGTCATTGTCACTTGAATTCCTGGACCCACAGAATATTGTGTTTTAAGGACTACATTAACATTCAATGCAGTGCAAGAAACCTTAGACTCTATTCTTTCATCATGGGAAAAAAGGGTTAATTCCTAAATTATATGGATCTGGAGTTATATATTGCTTGAAATGAGGGCAGCTGTCCAAAATCCAATGGACGATACATATTGGTTTATATAGGGCTTTAACAACAGCTGAAGCTGGAACAAAGGGCTAACATGGGGCAAAAAAGGAAATGTTGCCCCCTTGCGGAAGCGGGAAAAAAAAAATTGCCAGAGGTCTGATCCGTGCTTTATCGACACCCAAGCATGAAACCACAAAATCTGAACAAATTCAGAATTGGCGCATATTTTCAATTCCCGAATAAATTCGTGACTGGCAGTGAATGTGTTAATTTAGTATTGTATTGTTATTTCAAGTCACGTGATTCATTCCCTTCATCAATTCATCCATAGGTGCAACGGGGAAGCAGAACTGGGATCCAAAGCCTTGGACGACGTCCTCTATCGGGCCCAGCTGGAATTATTCCCCGAAGCCTTGTTGGTGAGTGGCGTCATAAATAGCCCCCTGCTATTTGCAAACGCACGTGAAGCCGAAGCACATGCTCACTCGTTAGATTAGCTTCGTCCGCGACGCACTGTGACTGTATTGTGTGTTTCGGACTGCGAACCGTGCGTAATCCCACTAGATTATTTACATGCTTTGCACTCTGCTCTGTTTAGCTGTAATCCTCGCAAAGGGGGAAGCAGATTGAACATAAACCTACAGTATTATTACACCGGTTAATGTGCATTCCTGCACAATGATAATAAAATAAAAATAAAGGAAAACATGTGATTTATAGCCATGTTATATTCATGGTCCTGTGTTAAACAAAGCTCTAGTTTTTGCGCCAAATTGACATTGACACCAAATCAAGGGTCCTGCACATACATGCCCCCCCCCTCACACCCCACTTTGAACAAAAGCCACATTGTGACTTGCTTCCACTCCGTTCAGTGTCAAATTCAAGAATTTCGATAGAGTGCAAAGACCCGTAAATGCTCTTAACTTGGTGGCCTCTTAAGGTTTTAAATTTCATCTTGTGCATAATTCTGAGAGCGGGAAGAAGAAAAGGAAAAAGGGGGGGGATTACGGTGCCAATCTTATTTAGTTTCGTCACATGGATGAAAAGGTTTCTTCAGCCGTCATCTGTACTTCTTTGAAGGTGTTTCGCTCCTCATCCGAGAAGCTTCGCCAGCGAACTAAAATTTGCTGGCAGCTCTGGCCCTTTATACAGTATATATCTCGAATGTCTAGTTCTAGTCACATGTTTAGCATGTTCAAAAAACTGATCAAAGGGTTGTCAATCATGCTTTTGTTATGGTTGGCAAGGGACGCACATTTTATTTGTTATTCATCTCTGCCCACATTATTTTTCCTTACTATATTTTGTCGGCAAAAATCGCCAATACAGTAAAGTCTCGTTATATCGATATCGGATATATCGATAGTCCCGGTTATATCGATACTATTTCTATGCACGCACGGAGAAAATTACATGCAAACAGGGTCGGATATATCGATAGTCCCGGTTATATCGATATTTTTTCGGACTCCCTTGAATATCGATATAACGAGACTTTACTGTATTTCATGCTAATGTTTATATTTTATTCCGCTATTTTATTTGATTGTATTTTTTTTCAATCAGGCAGCACTTATCTAACACAGAATTCTGTGAGTAACAATTAAATCAAGAGTGTAATAGAAAATTCGACAAGTTTGATAAAAATCCCGATAATGGTGGAACACCATGAAAATGGATGACTACTGGCTAAAAATGACTGCACGGATCTTGACCAAGACCTTCTTTATCCTCATCCGTCAGGTGGGTAACGCCATCAAGTCGACGCAACAGGGCGCAGCTCTAAAAAGCAACACCAAGGAAGGCGCACGAAGTATCCAGGTGGAGATCACACCCACTGCATCCAGGATCTCGCGAAACGCTGTCACTTCGCTCTCGATAAGAGGACACCGCTGGAAACGACACGGTGAGCAACTAGATGCGCTGTTGACGTGAAATTTAAATCCCGAAGGAATAACCTTGCGAGACAAGAAGCGAGTCCGATATGCCGAAATAAGCAAGCGATTTAAGAGCTCCCTCATTTCACTGTCAAGTGTTTTCACTCATCACCCCTTTTTTGGCTCCTATACCATTTTTCATTTGTCACGACACTTTAAAATTTACCATATTTTCCGGTGTGAAAGGCGCACCCAAAAGCCTTGATTTTCTTCTCAAGATAACCCTGTGTCTAATACGCAGGTGCACCTTATATGTGAAGTAATCTTGAGCCACAGCAGGTCTCACAACTACTTTCTGCAGCCACTGACTCCATTTCCCCCACGTAGAAGTGGTGCGTAACTCATACTGTACAGCCTTATAATGTGGTGTGCCATATATCTCGTATATATTTATATATTATATTTGGAAAACTTTTGTTATTGATTGAAGGTGCGCCTTATATATGGAAAAAGTTTTAAAATACATCATTCATTGGGAGTTCACCCTATACTCCGGTGCACCTTATATATGGAAAAAGTTTGAAATTACACCATTTATTGGGGGTGCGCCTTATATTCCAGTGCACCTTATACATGCAAAAAATTGAAAATACACCATTTATTGGAGGTGCGCCTTATACTCCAGTGCACCTTATATTTGGAAACAGTATGAAAATATACCATTCATTGTGGGTGCACCTTATATATGCACAAAGTTTGAAAATGCACCATTCATTGGGGGTGCGCCCTATACTCCGGTGCACCTTATACATGCAAAAAAAAATTGAAAATAAACCATTTATTGGGGGTGAGCCTTATACTTCAGTGCGCCTTATATATGGAAAAAGTTTGAAAATGCACCATTCATTGGGGTGCACCCTATACTCCGGTGCACCTTATATATGGAAAAGGTTTGAAAATACATAATTCATTGGGGGTGCGCCTTATACACCAGTACACCTTATATATGGAAAAAGTTTGAAAATGCACCATTCATTGGGGTGCACCCTATACTCCGGTGCACCTTATATATGGAAAAGGTTTGAAAATACATAATTAATTGGGGGTGCGTCTTATACTCCGGTGCGCCTTATACGCTGGAAAATACGGTAAACTTATTTTAAAAGATGGTCGTTCCTTTTGCAGTAGAACCCCCTTTTTTCTTATATTCTGTAAAATAAAAAAAACTAAACATCACCAAATTCGACACTAAAGCGGGGGTGTAGGATGTTAGGTTTTGGTATATAAAATCATGATAAAACTCAAGTCATTCTTTCTTTCCAATGGATTCTGGAAAGATTCCATCTCCACGGCATATGTTTAAATCATCTGTTGTGTTATTATATTTTTTGTGTCTGCTTTTTTGGTGCCGTATTAATTACTTTTTGTCTTTTTTTTTTTCTCATGGTCGTGTGTGCCTGCGCACATTACCTTTTTTTTTCCTTCCACGTGTGTGCATGATGTGGTTGTTTGTGCGCATGTGTGTGTTGTTGAAAATCGGGCCCCCACACGACCCCCTCCCAGAGTCCCAAGAGGTGAATGTAGACAGTGAGACCACGCTGGGGGGCGTGGTCATCCCCGATATCAGTGTGACGGGCGTGAGCAGCGAACGAATGCCCAACGGAGACTCCCTACGACCGCGATCGGACGGCCGCGCCCACCCGGATGGCGAAACTTTGGGAGGTGCCCCCGAGGTCAGCCCGGACCCCCGAAGTCACGAATCCAGCCTGCGGGGGCAGGAGGTCAGGAGGCAGAAGTCTGTGAGGCGAATGGTGGAAAATGAGAGTTCGGGGTCAGCCTCCGTAGGGAGGAGTCAGCACTAAGCCCCTCCTCCCCCCCCCCCCCATTTGCCCCACTGCTGGGGTAACCTAGGTAACCGTCTGTGGGAGGGGGGGGGGTTGTCTGAAAATTTCCCTCTTTTTAACCACATTTCCCCACCCTACTTATTGACACTAGGGCTGAACAATTCCTTGATTTCAAATCTGTCACCGGTGATCATTTGGGGGCGTGTCCTATTTCCATTCCTCTGCACCAAATTTTCCAAACTGTTCAGCCCTAACTTACCGTCTACTCATCTTCCGTCAGTCCAACCGCTTTGACTCACTCTGCCCCCCCCCCCCCCTGTGGCTCGGATTTCCTCACATTTTCCTGCCAACTTTCCTTGGATTCGTGACATCACAAAACTGATCACAGATGTGTGTGTGTGTGTGTGTGCGTGCGTGGGTGTGTGTGTGGGTGATGGACAGCAAAATATTTCCATGCTTTCACCAAATTTTTAATGACTCCTTGACAGCCGTCCTGGGTTGCGCCTCGATGCTAATTTTCCAATTAGATATTAGCTGGGTGAAGATATGCCGGTCTTAATTTCAAGCCAGTGTCAAATCAAACATTTTTATGACTACAGTGATACCTTGGCTTACTTTAATGCTGATGAAACAGACCACTTCATTCCATCAACGACCATCACAATGGTAAATAAAACGACTTTATTATACAGTACAGTTTATTTCTTTGATTATAATACAATAGCATATTTATTATATGTAAAATAAGGTATATTTTGTGTAGTTTTAAGGCTTAGAAAATTAGAAAGTAGAAAATTATGTATTGTGGGGACCTGGGAACGGATTATTCTCATTTTAATGGTTTCCTATGGGAAATTAATTTTTGGGATACACACTTTTCGCCTTACACACTCTGTCTGGGAACCAATTAAGTTCGTAAGCCAAGGTATCACTGTATTTAATATTTGATTTCATCCTAGCGTTGGATACAAGAACATCAGCCTGCATTTCTATTCACCAGCTTTTCAATATTGTTCTTTCTCCAACTTAAAAAGTTAAGATACCAAAGTATGTGCAAATAGATATTTTTTGGAACATTGAACGAAAATTGAACGTCTTTTCGAATGCAATTGTTGTCTTGTTGTCTTTACTTTCCCTTTGTTGTGTTTTCTGGACCTCTGATCTCAACACTGTCCTTCCTTGTCTTCTTTTTGGGGGACTTAACCTCTGTCTCCCCTGCCCAAAAAAAATTAATTGTTTAACTCAACTAACCTTTTGTTGGGATTGGAAGTGTGATAAATAGTCTTGACAGCAGGTTGCAAGAAGTCATCTGTCAAGCTGTTTGTTATGGACTTTTCTCGCCACCTGCTGGAAGATAATCAAAATACAACTTTTGTCATGCAGCCCGTGACTTGCTGGAATTACTAATTACTAATTAATATTATAAAAGGAATTAATATTATTATTTAGGAATGAACTTTTTTCTGTTGAAAGAAGAGTCTAATGTTTCTCACGCTGTATTGAATGTTTATGTAGGCCTAAAACTCAATATTCTGTGGCTCCTGAAATTTGAGTGACAATGACAAAATCCCTGGCACTGGAGTGGGCATACTTATCCTGTGACTGTAAAGTGAGTTTTGAAAGGCGCTTAAAAATAAAATGTATTGAGTTTAGAAAGGCACTTATAAATGAAATATATTATTATTATTATTATTATTATTATTATTGGACATTGTCTGGCAGTGAATGAGTTAGGAATAAAAGCAAAAAAATAAAAATAACAAAACAAAATAAATCCTCTAAGAAATGAATGAATGGATACAAAAAATTAATAAATACATAAATAATTATGCAAACAAATAAATAGTTCAATGAATAAGATTTAAAAAAATACACCTAAAAATAAATGAATGAATGGATAAATGAATGAATAAATACATAAACAGATACATAAATTCATAAATAATTGTGTGAACAAATAAATAGTTCATTAAATAAGAAAACAAAAAATAAATTCATCCCAAAATAAATTAATGAATGGATAAATAAATAAACCAATAAATTAATATGAATGGGGAAAAATGGGAATTTGAGTGAACGCTGGCGCGTGTGGCTGCTTTACACTCCTGTGACTGTAAAGTGTCCTTGAAAGTTTTGAAAGGCGCTGAGAAAGGAAATGTATTATTATTATTGTTCTTCTTCTTGTTGTTCTTATTATTATTATTATTATTATTAATAATCACTATATAAGTAATAATAATTATTATTATTATAAATTATTATTGTTGTGTCATGATGATCATTTTGTGTTACTTCCGGGTTGAGTGAACACAGGCGCGTGTGGCTGCCGCTGCTCACCTGCAGAAAAACCCGATCCTGTGACCTTAAGAGTTTTGAAAGGCGCTTAGAAATTAAATGTATTATTATAATGTGTGATTATCACTTTTGATACGGAAGTTGTAAACAAACTGTCACGGGCTGAATGACCAATACGTTGTCTTATTTCCTTGCTTATCGCTTGTAGGTTAATTATCTTTGCTTGTCTGTATTTCTGTCGTTTGGCTCCCACAGACGCAGTGGATCTGGGTTCCCCGGATGAGCTGATGGACATCTCCGAAGCGGATGAAGTTCTCTGGCCAGGCGGTACGGCGCCCGACACCACCCCCCCGCCCACCATTACCATCAGCAACAGCGTCACCACGTTAAACCTCGGCGCCAAAGCCATGAAAATGTGTCGTCTGGGCGGGCGGGGTAGTAAGGAAAAGGAGACCGGCCCCACGCTCCTTCCCGGCCGGGCGTCCGGCGAGAGCGTCGAAGCGTCCGTCAAGCGTCTGGCGCTCACTTCCAGCCAATCGGTGCCCAAAGCGGGAGCTCTCAGCAACTTGACGCGCACCGCCAGCGCCGTGTTCTCTCGCTCTTTTGAGCAGGTCGCCGCCGGTAATGCCCCGCCTTCCGGTCCCCACACACCGCCACGGAAGCTGGCCTTTATTCCTGCAGCCTCCAGGAGGAAGGAACGGGCTATTTAAACCACGCGCAGCGTTCGCCGAGCATCAGCGTGCATCTCGGGTCGGACCTTTAAAATCTTTTTTTTTTTTATTATATTTTTTTTGTTTTCTATGATGAACATTTTGGATCTGATCCTGTGATTCTTCACCAGTAACCTGGAACTGTAAGCCATGACAACCACAAGGGACCACAAACATTGTGTTTTTCTCTCTCCGATGCTCTACTGTGGCGTTCTTTCGGTCAAAGTCATCCTTCAGGTACCCTTTTTTTGACTCCTTTCGTTGTCCACCGTTGCGAACAAATTCCAAGTCTGGTGACATTGGATACATTTGAAGCTCGTCACCAAACTCCGCGTTCATAAATATTTGGAAATGATTTCAAGTGTTGCCTTCGTATGTATTTTCCACACCATCACCTTTATCTTCCCCAACAGTTTATGGTGATCTAGATATTGTCCGTATGGTTGGGGTGTGTGTAGTTTTGAAAATCTTCCTTTTTTTTTAATTTAAGCATACAGGCTGTTGATTGAATGAAGGTATAAATACTGTCTGTGTAAGCTCTCAGTCGTACAGGAGTGGTTCATCGATGTAAAGGTTTCTTCAGCCGTCATGTGTACTTCTTTGAAGGTGTCGGATGTTTCGCTCCTCATCCGAGAAGCTTCGTCAGTGAACTAAATTTTGCTGGTAGCTCTGGCCACATATATATATATATATATATATATATATATAAATTTGCTGGTAGCTGTGGCCATATATAGTTTTTATATATGGCCAGAGCTTCCAGCAAGATTTATTTCGCTGACTAAGCTTCTCGGATGAGGAGCGAAACATCCGACACCTTCAAAGAAGTACACATGACGGCTGAAGAAACCTTTTCATCATATAGTATGAATGCGGTCCCAGTTTAAAAAAAAAAAGACAATGCTTCAATTAGTTTTTAAAGATTGCTCCTTATCAGAGAGCATCACAAACCTTCCCTTCATTTTCTGGACAAATATATTAAACCTAAAAATGGTGGTTTGTTTACTCTTAAGTCCAGGAAGTGATATGCTAGTTTTTTGGTGGGAAAAATATCCACATTCTTCCATCTCAAGTAGCAAGGGGAAGAAAAAAAATTCTGAACATATACAATCAGTATTGTTGTTCTGATGAGCAATAACAAAGTGAACACCCTCCTTTCCCGAAAAAAAAAAGAGAATAAACTTCTAAATATTGAATATGCAGGTAACATCCAACTTACGACCAGCTCGACTTTTGACCACCTGTACTTACGACCACGACCTCCAGACTCTATTTTTAAAATTTTAATTCTACGCCTGGCACCGCGACAGTCATTTAGCCTCCGAGTCTCTATTGAACATTTTGAATGCATTTTCGACATACGACCATTTTGACTTACAACCGTTTGGTCGGAACGGAACTCTGTCGTAAGTCGGATGTTACCTGTATATACGTTTTAACTTGTGAGTTAGAGGGCTACAGAGTATTGAGTTTTGCACTTGAGAATCTAAATTATATATTTGTAAATAAATCTTTCTCACGGTTCCCAGTCCAAATAGAAGTTATTTGTAAGAGAAATTGTGCATACTTTTAATATCTCATATCGCAACTATGACAAGTATTTTGTAGTATTTCAGCCATTTGTTTCCTGTGTTTCCCCTATCGACCCATCTGCATTACATCATCCCACGAATACTTAACAGCACCTCCTTCGTCTGTGTGCTCTTAACGGTTTGATGGACATCATTTTGGATGGACAATCGCTATGTTTCACTTTGTCGGTTTACAAATTGTGACTGGTTCTGCTTTTGCTGTACATCATTCAGTTGATGTTTTCTATTGGTGTTTTTATATGTATGCAGCTCAATGTTTCTGGAAATAAAATGTTTAATTTGTTTTTTTTTTTGTTGTTGTTGTTGTTTTTTTTTTTTAATTTGTCTTTGCTGCCTGGACAGTGTTTGTGATTGGCTGCTGACATTCCAGTGTGTACAGTATTATCAAATTGGGTTATGATCCTGCATCAATGTGTGGAGGACATATTATAATTCCCACTGCGTTTTAATTATAAAACTTTATAATTTATAACTTTATAACTATAAAAAAAAAATATAAAACAGAGTGGATTCTTGTGGAGTCTGCGTTGAGAAGGAGCGTCAGCATAGAGCGCTGATGCATATGTGGATAATTTCTCCACTGCAAGACTAATAAAGGCTAATGCAATACATTACAATGAAGGAAGAAACATGTATATAACTCAACATGGGACATCTTGGTCTGTTTTGTTGTTTAAATTATGCGTAAAAAGTCATGAGAAAAAAATACCCAATACCCATAAGTCCAGAAATGTATAGTAATTCTATCTATTTGAGTTATTCCGCTATCTAGCTAGCTATCTATTAGCTAGCTAGCTAACTTTCTATCTATTTCAGTTATTCCAGGTTGAATGAACGTTGGTTGCCGCTGCTCACCCACTGTAAAACTGATCATGTGACTGTAAAGCGACCTTGAGAGTTTTGAAAGGCGCTTAAAAATGAAATTTATTATTTATTAGTTGATTAACACGAGTGACGTCTTCGCAGTTGCATCTTCCAACCACTAGGTGGCGATACGAGGCTGAGCGTCACATTCCCTCCATGATGACACATTTCCGCTTCCGTGTCCTTGGTCACACACCCCGCTAATCACGCTGCTAAAGTTTCATGCAAAAATGGCGAAAATAAGTAAGGAGACCAAACAGCGACTCCAGCAGCTGTTTCAATGCGGACAGTTTGCCATTCGATGGGGTTTTATCCCTACAGTGCTGTATTTAGGTCAGTATGAATGCACTGGGTTATTATAAAAATCCCAAAAGACTTCCGGTGTCGTGTTAGTTAGCATTGGCATGTTACCTTTGAGTACACAATTGTGCTGAACTGTAATGTAAAACACTTTCACCTTAAAAGGTTTTGGTCAATCGTGTAAAACTCGTAATTCTGAGCAACTTAAATCCGTTTTTTTTTTTAGTTTGGGTGAGCTGGACTAACAAAATGGTTGCCTAATTTGTTCATATTTAGATCGATTACTGTCACGTAATGTATAAAACGTGAGTTTTTGGGGGTAACGGAACGGGAAGTTCAATTGTTCACATCATCCGGTAGATTTTTTTTTTCAATTGTCACATCGGAAACACCGAAGCTGAAGTCATCACTTGGTTCACACCGTTCCTACGTAGCATTTCCTCTCATTTCTACAAGTCAGAGATTCAAATGGGGGGATTGCTCAATTGCGGTATGTTCACACTGTTTTATAATCAAAACATTAATTTAATGTCTTAACACTGTTAACCCCGCCAAACTTCAGCAGTGTGATTAGCGGGGTTAACACTGTAATCACACTGTTTTATAATTAAAACATTAACTTAATATTTTAATTATAAAACGTGTGTGAACATACCGGTGAATGATTAATGATGACATGGGAAGAGGAGAAAGAAATGCTCTTCTGGTGCTCTCGATGCTATAATAAAATGTATATATTATATTTTCCCCCCAATTAGAGTCAAGGTGTATTCTGTATTTAATATTGTTTGTTTTGGTTTGTTTCACCTGACAGGGTTCAAACGAGGAGCAGATCCAGGAATGCCAGAGCCCTCGGTCTTGGGGTAACACATGAACACTGTTTATTATAATACACGTAGGAGAATCATAATTTAAAAAAAATCAGATGTATAAATCAAACCTAATCTTATGTAACGTCTCTCTGCCATCATAGTACTACTTTTAGACCAACCGTTATTGTTGTTTCAAGGGTCTTCCCAGGCTCTTGCAAAACTGCCAGTCATTTTGTCTTTCATTTTTCTGCTAAGATAAAGTGGTAAAAAGGGCAAAGGGCCCGATGTTGCAA
Source organism: Hippocampus bargibanti (assembly GCF_051943395.1). NCBI lineage: Eukaryota > Metazoa > Chordata > Actinopteri > Syngnathiformes > Syngnathidae > Hippocampus > Hippocampus bargibanti. The sequence continues at coordinate 7,437,287 of NC_142753.1, read as the reverse complement.
TGCATGCATGAGGAAAAATACCACTTAATTGTCGGCATAGTTCTAGTGAACTGCTGACAACCACTCAAATGAAATGGCGTCATCATCATTTAATTTCATGTCAGCGTTTTCCTGTTTGTGTGCGCGCACGATCATCTGCTTGCAGTCTTTGTACGTGTGTCTTACCAAGACTGATACAGTGATACCTCTGCTTACGAACCCCTTGGCTTATGAACTTTTTGGTTTACGAACGTTAAATTTCAGAAAATTTTACCTTCGCTTACAAACTATTTTTCGGGATACACACGGAGCTGCCACAATGAGTGATGTCGTTCGCGAACGTGCCCGTTCTCCTAACAAGAAAATGGCAGCCGACTTGTTTTAGTCCTCTATTCCCCGCCCCAAGTCTTAGGTTAAAGCCACGTGATTGGTCAAGAACGCAGCAGTGAGGGGGCCGGGGGTTAAAAATTAAAGAGACAGGCAGACGACAGAAAGAGAGTGAGAAAACAGTGACATTTGGACTTGTTTCAACTTTGATAGTTCAAAGGCAGTGTGTAGACTGCAAGGTTAAAATTCCCATCAATCAGGCTCCACAAATAACCCGCACTAGCCATCAGTTCAATTTGAAATGAAAAGACAAGCATGGGAACCGGCTATTAATGTTTCCAGTGTGTCTGCTTGCATCTGTTGCTGTTGCAATATCACAACCTCCCAGAGCTCCTTGAGACACTTTATGCAAATAGCTATCCATTCCATCAAGCCATCAACGACCATCATGAAGGTAAATAAAACGACTTTATTATGCAGTAAAGTTTATTTCATTAATTATAATACCATAGCACATTTATTATACATAAAATAAGGTGTATTTTGTGTAGTTGTAAGGCTTAGAAAAGTAGCAAATTATGTTTTATGGGAACCTGGGAACGGATTATTCTCATTTTAATGGTTTCCTATGGGAAATTAATTTTTGGGATAGACACTTTTCGCTTTACACACTGTCTGGGAACCAGTTTGTAAGCCAAGGTATCACTGTAGTTTGAGTAAAGACTGAACAGTTAATTGAAATCGATATCACAATGTACATAGGAAGAGAACTTTGAAGAAAAATAATGGCATATTCATTCAAAAACAACAATGAAAAAGTATGAATCAGTGTTTTTTTTTTTGTTTTTGTTTTGGGTGTTTTCAGGTTACTTTGGGGTTGAGGACCAACACCGCCCTCCAGAAATCCACGGCAACCACCTTGCGTTGACCATTTTATTTTCCACATTTACTTAAAAATGGATTCTTTATTTGTCTCCCGGTGGAGAAATTCCAAATTTACAGTCACAAAACGATAAAATAGATGGACAACTTCATGTATGTAAATTAGCACATGTATTAAAATTAGGCGAGTGGGGGTGAGTCCGGGTTTTCAGGTCTGTCTATTCAATCATCTGTGACAGCAGTAGGCAGGAACCTACCACGATCAAATGCGGTTTTTTTATACAGGATGTTGATTTGGTCACGGATATTTATGTGTTGCGATGTCATTTTGGACTTGGGTTTGCCCCGTTTTTCATGTTTTCGTCAATAAATGTCTGACAAACGACCTCGTAAGTTAAGGGTCTTTTTTGTTAGGGTTTATATCTTTATCATTTTGATAATTATAGCTTTGAATTTGAAATCCATCCATTATTCGAGTTAGTTGAGATATCTGTTTTATGTATGTGACATATTTTGATGGAATTTCAGAAAGTTTCTTATTCACAACCCCCATAGTTATATTTAACTCATTCACTGCCATACGCAAATTTAATCGGGAATTGAAAATCGAACGGAGAGCGCCATTCCCGAATTTGTTCATTTTTTTTTCTTGCTTGGGTGCTGATAAAGCATTAGCCATGGCCTCTGGCAATGTTTTTCCCCTTCCACAAGGGGGCATCATTTCCCTTTTTCCATGTTAGCGCTTTGTTCCAGCTTCAGCTGTGTTGTTAAAGTGCGAAATAAATCAATATGTATGTATTGCATTGCATTTTGTACACCACCCTCATTTCAAGTTCTTATAACTCCAGACCCATATAATTTAGGAATTGACTTTTTTCCGATGAAAGAAGAGTCTAGTAATAATAATACATTTCATTTCTAAGCGCTTTTCAAAACTCTCAAGGTCACTTTACAGTCACAGGATAAGTTTTTCTGTGGGTGAGCAGCGGCAGCCACACGCACCAGCGTTCACTCAACCCGGAAGTAACTCAAATAAATAGAAAGCTAGCTAATATATAGCTAATAGCTAGCCAGCTAGATAATTAGCAAGATAGATAGCTAATAGCTAGCTATATAGCTAATATATAGCCAGCTAGACAGCTAATAGACAGCTAGCTAGGTAGCCAGCTTGTCTAAGGTTTCTTATACTACATTGAAATTTTCTGAAGTCCTAAAACTCCATATTGCGTGTGTCCAGGAATTCGAGTGACTATGACAAAAACCCTGGCACTGAAGTTGACAGATTTTTGCATGTCTGGCAGTGAATGAGTTAATATTTTGCATTGAGTGAAACAAGACACCTGCCAAAGTGTTCTTTTAAATCAAGCGTCACCCAGCAGTAGGAAAACACATTTTTTTATTGATGTTTACAAAAAACATTCAGTAAAAAAAATAATAAATATATAAATAGTTATCATGAATTCAAGTCTCAAAACAAATACAATAAATATATTTCAATAATTTAAATTACAATTTGTAATAAATAAGGTCAACCCGCCACAATGGGGTTTTTATGTGAGCAATAAATATTTTCTTTGAAGAATAAATAGCAAAAAAATAAAAAACTCAGTGCGTCAATCCAAAACGTATAAATACATCATTCTGTCAGTGTATTACGACACCTCACTGCAGCAGCGAGAAGAAGTTCCCTTAATTTTGCGTCACGTTTTGCACAACTTTCCTTCGTTGCGGATGTGACTACTGCAACGTGTTATTCATTACGACCTTGGCAGGTCTTCCCTTCCTCTTATCTTTCCTGCTCAGCGCCCTCTTGCCGTCGACCACGAAGACGTAAAGCTGCCGCAGGATGCTGTGCGCCGTCATCTTTCTCTGAAAAGCATCTAAGTTGTCCAGAGATGCCAGCAGGCTTTTCTCCTGACTGCTGCTCAGGTTCGTGACCCCCTCTGGTTTTTTCATCTTGCAGGAAAGAGCAACAAGCATGTCAAAATATGCAGAATCAAGTCATGATGCAGCCAGTGATACCTTGGCTCACGAACTTAATTGGTTCCCAGACAGAGTGTGTAAGTGAAAAGTGTGTATCCCAAAAATTAATTTCCCATAGGAAACCATTAAAATGAGAATAATCCGTTCCCAGGTCCCCATAAAACACAATTTTCTACTAAATAAGCCTTAAAACTACACAAAATATATCTTATTTTATGTATAATAAATGTGCTATGGTGTTATAATTAAAGAAATAAACTGTACTGTATAATAAAATCATTTTATTTACCTTTCTGATTGTTGTTAATGGAGTGGAGTGGCCGGTTTCATCAGCATTAAACACTTGATGAGGAATGTAGCCATCTTCTTTCACCATCTTGAGGAATGATCCTTTTAGGTGCTTTCTCTGAGATAATTTTACCTAGTTCCTCATCAATTGTATTATGTTAAGCTGGGTTGATAGCTTTTTGCATCAAGTGTACGGATGGATTGTGCGGGTTGTTTGTGGAGTCTGATTGATGGGATATTTTAACCTTGCAGTCTTGTCTGTGACTGTAAAGTGTCCTTGAGAGCTTTGAAAGGCGCTTAAAATATAATGTATTATTATTATTATTACACTCTGCCTTTGAACTATCAAAGTTACCATTTTGTTGTGAGAAGGACGGGCTCGTTCGCGAACGACATATCACTCATTGAGGCAGCGCCGTGTACGAAAAAAGTTTGTATGCTAAAGTAAAGTTCGTATGCCAAGGTAAAATATTCATAAATTTAATGTTCGTAAACCGAAAAGTTTGTAAGCCAAGGGGTTCGTAAACCGAGGCATCACTGTATTTGGAATGAGCTGTTGTCTAAAAGGGTGAATCTGTGCTAGATTTATGATGAATTACTATTTTTAATGTCTTTTTTTCGGCTCAATAAGATAATTTTCAAAGTCATATCTCAAAATTGTGCATTACTAACCTTTTGTTTGATATTCCAAAGCAGGAGTCCAGTGTAGCGTTTCGCCTCGGATAGAATTCTACTGCCGGGATATTCTTTCTCCACTTGCTTCAGAAGAGTCGTGTAAAAGGACAGACCTTCGGCCAGCCTGTGGAGGCAAGCTTCCTGGAGAAAAAAAAAGCATACAATCATGGTATGTCAATCAATATTATAGATTGGATTGGATATGCCTTTATTAGTCTCACAGTGGAGAAATTTATATTATAAATAATAATAATATTAGAAATGTATATTTATATAGATCGATAACATATTCATCATCACATAAAAAGCCTTGAATTTATTGTCAAAATAAAAAGGAAACGGAAAGAGAATTATACACTACAATTTATACGAGCGTCGAGCAAAATCCTAAATACTTACAATACATATTGATTTATATAGTGCTTTAACAACAGCTGAAGCTGAAACAAAGCACTTAACATGGACAACTATCATATACAGGAAATATATTTGACCATATTAAATATGCATCAATATTATGTATTATATCTAATATTCATAGAATCAGATTCTGCAATATATATATATATAATTACAGAATGTAGATAGATAGATAGATAGATAGATAGATAGATAGATAGATAGATAGATAGATAGATAGAGTGTATGCATGTGTATCTATATGTATGTATATATGCATATGTCTGAATGTATATTTATATGTCTGTATATGTATGTATATATGTGTGTGTATGTATAGATATGTATGTGTGTATATATACATGTGTGTACAGTATATGTGTATGTGTATATATAATCATATTTGTATAATATTAATTATATTTGTATAATATTAATTATATATAAATACTATTTTTATTGTTAGTATTAATAATACTAATTAATTATTAATAATAATAAATAATTAATAGTATACATAATATTCTGATTATATTTGCATATTAATTAATGAATTATCTATGTAATATAATTACTATGCAGAGATGATAAGATAATTATCTATACAATTATTCATAAAAATAGTATTTATACATAATTAATACTATACAAATATATGATTAAAAATAATAATAGTATTTATAAATACTTGACCAGCGGCACCACTACTTTCTGTTTTTACTTACTCTATCATATGTATGTGTGTGTGTGTGTGTGTTTTTTTGCATTTTTAAGAATTTATTGTTTGCCAGTGCAAAAAAAAATTGCAAAGCAATTAGAATGCATTGTTTGAAATTTCGCGACGTGGAAACTTATTTTTTTTTTTTTGTTTAACAAGTTATCAAAAAATATGATATGCAATCAACTGTAAATTACATATTTAATTTTGTACTGGGGTATGTTTCACTGTGACTCAAATATCGGCGTTGAATCACACTCTGTACTTCCTACTATGACTTCTGAAGAGAGTTTTCTTACCTTGCTGAAGTTGTGGGGACACTTTGCAGGAAGCTGAGAGATTTTGTAGTCTTCCAGTAAATGAAACTTGACATTGTTTTGGAATTCATCTTCAAACTGAAATTAGTCACAAGAGAAATCAAACATTACAGCCAGAAGAAAAAAAACAAACAACGTTGCTTTTAAAGGACAACCGACGTCACTTTTTTGTTTCTTAACCGACATCAGAAAGACGTTATATAGCGTCTAAAATACCAAAAACACACAGGATGATATTTTATTCGAATGCATGACTTAAAGTGTCAAATAAAAAATTGAGCTGCGAATTGGGCATTTTCAGAAAGTCCCGCCCCCAGTTCGTGACGTCACGCCAAGACGTCTTGCATTGCTTTAGAATCAAAACAATAGCTTCAGATTTGGACAATATGCTTTCTTGTTACACATCCAGTTATGAATATGATTCAAATAGTTCTGAAGAGGAAAGCATACATGTTTGCAATCGATTAAAGAAGTCCTTCAGTGTGATTTTGAGGCATCTGGATTGCAATGTAGCGTCACAGAAAAGAGGCACAAAATGGCCACCGAGCTGTTGTGAGGAATGAGTCAGCCGGTTTCCACAGGCTGATAAATTCCTTCCATGGAGCTTGGACGACCTCTTCTGGTGACTTTTGGGTGCAACACGAGGTCTTCAGACCAAGCAAGTACCGCAAAATACATTGACGTGATGGAAGGACTGCTACAATGTGTCTTTTTTTTTCAGTCAGGGGCGTTCCTTTAGTGACGTCACGTACGGACTCGTCACCAACTCAAAAACAAGACTTCCGGAATATTCAGCGTGAGTCTTAAAACATAAAATATAGCTATATGCGATGGAATCTTATTAAAATACGCTCAGTAGAAGTCATTTGAAGCCATTTTACAAATTATGGACACAACTTGTCCGGAGACGTCAGTTGTCCTTTAAAACTTCCACTTACAGATTTCTGGTGATCTTTAGCCGAAGCCAGAATAGCGTCCCAAACATCAGCGGAGCTCAGCAACTCCGTTTCCTCCTCACTTGAGGTGTCAATCAATGGAAAGACCCCGGGTGACTCTGTAAGCGGAGCTCCGGCGGCTCGTAGTACCAGAAAGGCCAACAACCCCACAGCCAGGATTTGTACGTCTATGAGATGAGCATGAATGAATGCCCAAAAAGAGGAACAAAAAAAAAACAGGAAACACTCTGTGACTTACTCGTTTCTGAGGTCATGTTGCGTTGTCGGCCCCTTTCAGATTCCTCTCGTGGAACTTTGTCTTGTCTTCACATCTCCCCGCCATTATATATTCTCCTGACCGCAAGGATTTCCTAATACCTTCCGGCTTCGATTATCCCACTTGTGTGACCGATATTACATCTTTTTTTTTTGTGGTCCCTCCCCTAAATCGTATGTGTTTCCAGCAAAAGTAATTATAATCACCGAAATATGAAAACCATTATTATGCTTGTTGGTGAGGCACGATCTTCCCCTAAGAATGTAGTCACTGATTAAAATGAATAATGATCACATTTTCCTGATGACTCACGTGGGAAGCGACTTCCTAAAGTACGACGAGACGGGGTGATCATCCTTTTTTGGGAATGGGAGCTACTTTTTGATATGCGTTTATCTTCAGGGAATGCAATCAGTTGGTCACAGTGCTGACCTTTGACCTTTACTATTTTTTTTTTTCTGATATTGTCAATTACAGTACATTTTTAGCGTGTTATGTTCCGGTATTTTAAAGGGCAACCGACGCCTCCGGACAAGTTGTGTCCATAATTTGTAAAATCACTTGAAATGACTTCTACTGAGCGTATTTTACAAAGCTTCCACCGCGTATAGCTATATTTTATGTTTTAAGGCTGGCGCTGAATACTCAGTCTTGTTTTTGAGTTGGTGACGAGTCCGTACGTGACGTCACGTCAGGAACGCCCCTGACCGAGAAAGCGTCACACAATGGATTTTGGGTACTTTATTTGGTCTGAAAACTTCGTGTTGATCCGTTTTGATAGCGAAATTAGAAGGAAAAAAAACATAACGCAATGGTGAATCGTTGTGTGTTGCACCAAGACTACTATTTGATACTAGTTGACACAAATTCCCAGCAGACAAATCACCCCATTTCCAACGGGGCTTGGGCGCCATCTTGTGCATTTTCTGGGACGCTACATTTCAGTCCGGATGCCTCAAAATGACACGGGAGGACTTCTTTAATCGATTGCAAACATGTATGCTTTCCTCTTCAGAACTATTTGAATCATATTCATAACTGGATGAGTAACAAGAAAGCTTGGTACTTTTTGAGACGATTTTTTTGGCTCTCTAAAGAACATTTGAGGTGTTCACACATCCACCGAACGACATATTTGTACATAATCATACATTGTGTCACGTTTTCCTATTTTTGCTCATATTTCTCATTGATTAATATTACTCATTGAGAGTGCAAAAAAAAAATTCCAGTGTTGACACTGGATGGCCTGCGTTTAGGATGTCGCAAAAAAACGGGTTTGCGTGTTCTTTGATTTTCCTCAGATTGCTCATCCTGTTGGTGATGAGGAACTGGATCGCATCCGACACTCTGGACATCACCATTTTGTGTGAAAGCAAAGTACAGTGGACAGTACGTGGAATTTGCGCCGCTTGGAATTGAAGCGGATTTACGGGGGACAGGAGATGTGAGATAATCTTTTTTCATCAATGGATATACAGCTTCATGTATGCTTTTAATATTTAGCTTGTAGCAGACGCACACATTTCACCATGACGTCCTTGATCCACTGGTGAAAAGGATGCTTTGATCCTCTCTTTCATCTAGAACCGCTTCATACAACAAAGAACGTTTTTTTGTTGTTTTGAATTCAAGATGGCGCCGCGAGACTGGCTGCCTTTACAGTAGCTCCTTTATTTTGTTTTTTCTACTTCTTTCTTTCCTTTCCTCTTCCTTTCATCCCCTTGCTGCTGTGAAATGTAAATTTCTCCACTGCGAGATTAATAAAGGCTAATCCAATCCATTCAGTATACGTTGTGTATACTGTGTATGTATATTTGGAAAAATATATTTTTTCACATTTTCATTTTCGCTTCTCTAATTGAGTTTGTTCAAGTTATTTATATTACACCCTTGAGCCATTCCTTTCTTATTGATCATTACTTTCCAATACCTTTCATACTTCGATTGAAATCTTGTGTCACATTATTGTCTCATCATGCTTTGACAGGCTGAATTTCAAGTCTCAACATTGCTGTTCCTCATTTTTAGCCTTTCATGATTAATGAAGAAAAAAAAATACCAAAAGGGAAGTCTGAATGATTTTTAGTTTCGTATGATGTTGTCATTGTGTTTTCTGGAAAGTAATTTTATGTGATATGAGATAAAGTTGACACATGTGAATACCATCGTGGGTCTTCCGTGAGATCTGCCCATCATGCACGTCATTTCCAAATTTGACATTTGTAGTTTTCGATAAAACAATAGCAATCTAAAACATTGATCCACCATTATCATACCTGTTGAATTTATAACGTGCTTTAAAAATACTAAGAAATCGCCAAGAGGGTTTTAAAAATATATGTTTTAAATAAAATCCGTGGTGTGAATAGCTTGTGCGTGCCAAAGCGAGATATCGTTATATATTTTAATTAAAAAAAATACATCATTTCTTCAAGTCAAGGCCATTCTGCGGCTCCTTTAGTTATGCCCACAATGGCCACTTGGGGTCAGTACAATCCAACGAAAAGACTTCGTAATAATATGTAATGCATTTCATTTATTACTGTTATTATTATTATTATTGACTCTTCGTTGGATTGTACTGCTCCCAAAAGTTATATCAGTTTTTCCTCATCGAGGATAAATGTATTTCTGGCCGAATTGTCTTATCTCGCGAAGTGTTGCTTATCCATGTAGTTAATTTGTAAGTGAAGCCTAATTCACCTGTTACAAAGTCATTCAGTAAATTCTGTAAATGACTGTGTTTTTACATTTTATTGACGACATTTGTTTCATTCGTGTGCTAATGTGGGTGTGTGTTTATTTATTTTTGTGGTGTGTGTGCATCTCTTAACAGAGAATTGATTCAATAGAAGTCGCCGTGTGGTGACATCGCCCTCTTGTGGCTTCCCCATCCGTCAGATAGATTGGTGTTTTTGTCCTGTCGTCCATCTTGGCTGTAATCTGCAGTATAACGTTGCGAACGCTAGATGGCGATGTTGTAGCAGTGTACGGAAGAGAGAACCAGGTTAAGATAGACTTTATACAGAAGGTTCATGATTCCAGATGAAAAGAACCGATCGGAAAAAGTTGATCCGACAGCCGAGTTACACGAGCGCACCGGAGATGAACTCTGCACAGCTTGTCATGTCATCCGCAGTTCAGCTTCCTTCAGAAAATCTCTTTCAAGCCACGCTCATTAGAAATCTTCAATGAAATCTTTGGTATATTCACCTCGTTCTCCGGCACGGCCCCAAAGCAACTGTCATATTGATCAAGGAAGGGAGGCCCGCAAGTGTAAGCACCCGCCGTGCTAGCATATTTTAATCCATATCTGTCATTTCATAGTGTTACGTTTGTACTCCTTCCCGATTTTGACCCCTGACTCCGATTTAGTTTTCTCTGGTTCTTCCCCCACTTGTTTCTGCCATTCTTCAAACCTCTGTGGTGGCGAGTTCGTGCAGAACCAGTTTTGCGTTAACGGCAACTTTCCTACCTGCTTCTGGGACAAATCGCTGGCAAACTGCACGTAGGACATCAGAAATGTAAGAGACACACACACATCATTTTTTTTTTCGGGGAGAGGGGGATCATAAACAGTGACTGAAAAGTGTCCTTGAGAGTTTTGAAAGGCGCTTAGAAATGAAATGTATTATTATTATTATTATTATTATTATAAAAGGACAAAAAAATGCACATCACATTTAAATGACAACCGACATCACTTTTTTGTTTCCTAACTGACATCAGAAAAACGTTTTATAGCATCTAAAATACCCAAAACACGCAGTATGATATTTTTAGTCAAATGCAAAACACCAATATAAATGACTTAAAGTGTCCAAAATCTGAAAAAAAATGAACCCGGAAATGGCCAGTTTCAGAAGGTCCCGCCCCCTTGTTCGTCATGTCACCCAAAGACGTCTTGCCTTGCTGGAAAATCAAAACAATGGCTTCAGATTCGGAGAATATGCTTTCTTGTTACTCATCCAGTTATGAATATGATTCAAATAGTTCTGAAGAGGAAAGCATACATGTTTGCAATCGATTAAAGAATTTATTCTGTGCCATTTTGAGGCAACAGTGGGGGGGAAATGTATCACCAAAAAAGAGGCAGAAATGGCGACCAAGCTCCGTGTGAGGTATTAATCAGCCCGTTTCCACAGGCTGATAAATTCCTTACATGGAGCTTTGTCGCCCTCTTCTGCCTCTTTTTGGTGCAACACAACGTTTTCACACCAAACAAGTACAGCAAAACGCATTGACGTGATGGAATGACTGCGACAATGTGTCCTTTCTTTCGGTCAGGGGCGTTCCTTCAGTGACGTCACGTACCGATTCGTCACCAACTCAAAAACTAGACTTACTGAATATTCAGCGCAAGTCTTAAAACGTAAAATATAGCTATATACAGTGGAATCTTTGTAAAATACGCTCAGTAGAAGTCATTTGAAGCCATTTTACAAATGACGGACACAACTTGTCTGGAGATGTCGGTTGTCCTTTAAAAGATGTGCTGCCACTACGTTTGAACTACACCAAACGGTCCTCTCGTGTTTCAACGCACCTGCCGCCTTCTTCAGGTTAAACTGGAATGCTTAACAGACCCATCCCCCCAACCACCCACACAGACACACACACACACACACAGACCAAAAACACGTTTTATTTATCTCTGAAAAAGTGAGTTGTTATTTTCCATATGAGGCAGAAGATTTTTGAATGCCAGACAGACACGTGCGGTTTTTAGGTTAGCATAGCACAACACGTTAGCCACAAATCATGCTTACAGGTGACAACATTTAATCAGCTGCCAAAAGAACCGGTTCCTTTTATTTATTGATGATGTGACTGCAGATGAACAAAGCGGAATGGATTTGAACTGTATCAAGCAATATTATCTCCATATATCTTTGTGTGTGTGTGCACGCATGTATGTGTGTGTATGCATGTGCGTGCATGTGTGTGTATATAATAAATTTGATTTCATAAAGCTGCACTTGGTGGTAGCTGCCAATCATATTGCAGTGGCGCATGGCGTGCTTAAAGGAAATAACAATGCTGATATTATTGCCGTACTGCAAATCCAAAAGAGGAGCTGCCTCTCCAGTAGTCCTGGCGCTGTACACCAAAAACAAGCATTCAAAATCGTTATTTACTATCTTTGTGACTGCTTTATTTTTCCTGTATAGGATAGTTGTCCATGTTAAGCGCTTTGTTACCGCTTCAGCTGTTGTTAAAGCGCTATATAAATCAATATGTATTGTAATGTATTATATTTAAACACGCAAAATGCTTTTTTTTGGAGGTGATCCAGCGTTGAAAAGGAAAAAAAACATGAAATGTGTTTTATTTCATGTTCTTTGATGATAAAAGAACATACAAGAAAGAGAAAACAGCATTTTCCGTTGAACAAAAATAAATATGGACCAAAATGTCAAGGACAGAACCACAGCAGTCGAGATAAGATTTATTGATTATCCCTCGATAAAAACCTCGATATTAAACGCTTTGAAGGCAAAGAGGTAAAATTGCATCCAAGTGAATCGTGAACGCGATGCGCCTCGTGAACGCGCACGCCTCGTCACGCCGCCTGCTAAAACGAGGTTTGCCGCGCTGCGGAACAAGTGAAGTCGCTTCACGTGCGCGCGACCCCATTTCGTTGCAGGTGCGTTGGCACTAATTTGCCACAGCCGTTCAAACTGCGCGGAGGAGCACCGCGACCGTAGAACGTCCGGACCGGAGAAATGGCGAACTACCCCCTGCGACGGTAGTACGCCTGTTGACAAGGAAGACGCGCGTCGTGGTTGTCCGGACGCCCGTCATGGACGACTCGGAGCCCGCAGACGACGGCCCGCTCTCCGGCTTGAGGTGGAACCGAAGCCCGCGGGACCAAACTCAGCTCAAGCACAAAATCAGGGACCTGCCGGGACTACTTAAACACGGACTACACCTGCGGAAGAAGAGCGTGAGTATCTCGTTGTCGTCGAGCTCCTTCCGCGTTAGATGATGCTCGTTTAAAAACAAAACAAAACAGTGTTCGAAAGCAAGGTTTGGGCTGCTTTTGTAATCACGTCACGACTTGTAAACGCGTCAACGTTGCAGGGGGACTACGCGAGCACGCGCTTTCGTTCGTCCGTAATTACCCCAATTGCTGCTCAGGCATCATACCTTCACAATCCGGTAGTCAAGGCAACTAACCTCACGTTATATTGCAAACACGCACAGTGTTGTGATAATGTGCGTGTGCGCGCAAGTGTGAAGATTCAATTAGACTGTCAATTAATTCATCGTTGCCCCTGTGTGAAAAAAAAAGCTCACAATCTCTCATCCATCATTCGTGAGAGTGAAAATGACACAATGAAATCATCATCGAGGATCATAAATCTTGCTCGGTGGATCATTAAGAGTCTTTTGACCTCAGATGAGATGTACAGAAATGGTTAACAAATTCACTGCTAGACGATGTGCAAAAATGTGTCCATTCTAGTGCCAGGGTTTTTGTCATTGTCGTTCAAATTCCAGGACCTACAAAATTTTGAGTTTTAGGACTACATAAACATTCAATGCAATGCTGTCTTCTTTAATCAGAAGTTATAGAGTTAATTCCTAAATAATATCGGTCTGGAGTTATATGAGCTTGAAATCATGGCCGCTTTCCAAAATACAATACAATGCAATGCAATCCATACATATTGGTTTATATAGCGCTAAAACAACAGCTATCGCTGGAACAAAGCGCTAACATGGAATACAATGAAAATGCTGCCTCCTTGTGGAAGGAAACCCATTGCCAGAGGCCATGGCCAGTGCTTTATCGTCACCCAAACAAGAAAAACAAAACAAAACCCGAACCAATTCGGGAATGGCACTCTGTCATATTTTTTTTCAGATCCTCATCATCCCTCCACCTCTGTATGCCCTCTGCCCGTCTCACCACGATAAGGTGCAGAGCTTTCAGCTGCTCTGCTCCCAACCTCTGAAATTCACTTCCGCCCAACATCCGTAATATTGACTCCCTCCCTACTTTCAAATCCCACCTCAAAACCCATCTATTTAAAATTGCATGCATGGTCTAGTTCAATCAGCTATTTTATTATTTATCATTTTACTTATTTTACTTATGGTTTTATTGTTTTGTGCTTTGTTTTTGTAAAGTGTCCTTGTGTATTCTGAAAGGTGCTTGAAATTAAATGTATTATTATTATTATTATTATTATTATTATTATTTATTATTATTATTATTATTATTATATTTCAAATTAATCTTCAGTGGGTCCTGGAATTCAAGTGACAATGACAAAAACCCTGGCACTGGCTTGGACACATATGTTGTCTGGCAGTGAATGAGTTAAAAAAATGATATAAATAAAAATAAAAATGAATAATCCTGTCTTGAAAAATCGCAATTTCCCTCGAAATCAAAATATCTAACAGAGAAATTGAAAGATCTCTTCGTAAAATTCTTCATGTGTACTTCCTCTTCCAACTTGTAACTTTTATCAATATAGGTCAAAGCGACAAAAGCTGCAATAAAAATAGGCAACAATGGAGGATTGCTTTGCGATGATAACATATCACGAGTTGGCGGATGAAGGAATCCTCGCGCCACATTGATTGTTTTTACCTAGTGTTCGATTCATTACGTCTTCTGGCGAACAGCTGGCGAATGACACTTTAGCGCGCGCGTTATAAATGTCCCATGTCGTCAAAAAGTCTTTAGGGGTGATTATGGCAGGTGAAATACATTGATGTGAAGAAGCATTAAATCCTGGAGGTCATTGGAAAAACATAAACATGTCAACCATGGATGTGAGCGTTTGTCAGAGTCACCCGCTCTCTTGGTAAGCATGTGGGGAAAGTTCAAGCTTGGGGATGTCTTTCATGTTATCCCTCGAGGAAGCTTCCCCGGATGAACGTTTGATGAAAGGAAAGTCGCACTGCACGCTGAGTGAAAGTGCTCATTTGCAGAGGTGGGAGGAAGGAAGTCACGTACAGTGATACCTCAGCTTACCAATTTAATTGGTTCCCAGAAAGTGTGTTTCAGGCAAAAAGTTTGTCTTCCAAACATTTATTTCCCATAAGAAACCATTAAAAATTAGAATAATCCGTTCCCATGTCCCCATAAAACATCATTTACTCCTAAATAAGCCTTAAAACTACACAAAATATACCTTATTTTATGTATAATAAATGCGCTATTGTTTTGTAATTGAAGAAATAAAGCGTACTGTATAATAAAGTTGTTTTATTTATCATTGTAAAGGTCGTTGATGTAGTTGTCTCTTGATGATATCCGAGTGAAGTTGACATGCTTTCTCGGCGATAATACCCTCACTCACAATGTCCCCTGCTAGCTGCTTTTCGTTAATCCAAATCAACAGAAGTTTTTCAACCTCTTCTATTGCCTGAGACCATTGCTGAGACAACACAGAAATACCTTTAGTCACACGTAGCAATGGTCAACTTGGCATACTGCTACTGGGACGCTAAGTCACACAAACGCACACCTCGTTCGTGTTTTTTGATGATCTCCTCCTTCTGCTCAACCGTAATTTTCTATTGTGTCTCTTCGGCTTAACACTATACTGTGGTGGGGTCTTTTTCGGTCCCATAATAGCAAAAGTACTACACTCGATAGCAAAGCCTTTCAAAACTCTCAAGGTCACTTGACAGTCACAGGCTAGATTTTTCTGTGGGTGAGCAGCGGCAGCCACACGTGCCAGCATTCACTCAACCCGGATGTAACTAAAACAGATAGAAAGCTAGCTTGCTAGCTAATAGCTAGATAGATAGATAGCTGACCAGCTTGATAGCAAATAGAGAGATATCTAGCTAGCTAGATAGCTAGCCAGCTAGATAGCAAATAGAGAGCATATGTTTATATAATTGTTATTAATTATTTACTCCACTTGAACCTATATGATACGCTGTTTTGATCTTATTAGATAGCCAGCTAGCCAGCTAATAGATAGCCAGCCAGCTGATAGATAGCCAGCTAGCTAGAGAGATAGCTAACAGATAGCCAAGTGCCCCGAATCTCCCATCAGTATTCTCAGCAAAAACATGCTATGTTAAAATGCTACATGTGGCTAATTTCTTCATTGCTAATAAAAATAAATGACAAAAAAAGTGATATGAAGCAGTTAAAAAGCAACATTTTATGACACGCGAACTTTGTTGCTTTATGTTAACTGCCCGGTGGAGGTAGACAGAGTTTGAGTCATATCAAGTCTAAACCTTCAAGAAGGTCCCAAGTCACTTCTGCAAAAATCAGGCCAATGGAGTCCTCACTAGATTTCAAACGAGCCTTCACTTCATTTCAGGAAGTTGAGCCTCATTTCCAGTCACCATATTGTCCCGAGATGCCAACCCTGAACACCCTGTCCGTATTTTCTCATGAAATGAAATGTCTCCCTTTAGCTTTCCTTGTGTGTGACCGATCCGTCATCAGCGGCCCCAACGTCCGCGTGGGTGTGCGCGACGCGGCGCGGCGTTGTTAGCAATCTAATCTGCAGTCCATTGCTGGCGGAAAGATGAGCTCACGCTTCGCTGCCGCGCTCGTTTTCTTTCGCTTGCCCAGACACACTTTGAAGTCATCGCGCAGATAAGCGTGTCAGCATGTGCTCTCGGTTTATAGCCCACGTCTTTCTTTCTACTCGACTGACAACTCGTGTGCGCTCCCGTGATGGAGCCGTGTGTTTCGGGGAGAAGGAAGAATCAAAACAGCACCACAAAAGACCCCGAGTGTGCGCTACAGGATGAATGAGTCACCGAGTAGGGGGAGAAAAGCACACTTTGGGATTGGTACTCAGGAGACAAAGAGATGAAGAGATAAAATCCAGCCTGTCTACCGGGCTCCATTTCACCCTTGTCTCAAATTTTCAAATCATCATTGTGCATTGAAATCAATGTAAATGCCATTAATCCGTTCTAGCCTCCAATCTAAATAGACAATAAACATAGTTCGTAATATATTTTCCAATAAGGTAAAATGTGTTCTGTCGTGTTTGATTTTAACTCATTCATTGCCAGACATGTGCCAAAATGTGTCCACTCCAGTGCCAGGGTTTTTGTCGTTGACACTTGAATTCCAGGACCCACAAAAGATTGAATTTTAGGACTACATAAACATTCAATACAGTGTTAGAAACCTTAGACGCTCATATTTCATCCGAAAAAAAGTTAATTCCTCAATTATATGGGTCTGGAGTTATACAATCTTGAAATGAGGGTGGCTGTACAAATTACAATACAATACGTATACAGTATATTGATTTAGATAGCGCTGAAACAACAGCTGAAGCTGGAACAAAGCGCTAACATGGGAAAAAAGGGAAATGCTGCCCCCTTGTGGAAAAGAAAAAACACATTGCCAGAGGCCATGGCCTGCCCTTTATCGCCACCCAAGCATGGAAAAAAACAAAACCCGAACAAATTCAGGAGTGGGGCTCTACGTCATATTTTCACTTTCCGGATAAATTTGTGAATGGCAGTGAATGAGTTACTGTTTTTAATTAATGAATAGAATGTAAATAAATAATAATTTAATCTGGGTCCCTGTGTGCCATGCAACACAGTTATCAATTTCACATGTGTAAACACAGAAACCTGCAGCGACATTCATCGTTTTACACAGAGGATAAAGAAAACGTGTCTGTGAAAATTATTCTCTTCTTTAAATTTGCTAATCGTTTGTATTTCAATGTATTCTTGAAGTAGACGTGAAACTGTAACTGGAATGACTTATTTTTCCAGGAGCAGAGTGAGCGCGCCACAAAATCTCCGAACTCACTCAAAACGGCTCTTTGAACTTTTTTTCCCCTTTCATTTACTGCCAGTTCCAACGCCGTTTTACCCACCATAAGTCATTTTAATCAGTTTTATGAGCAGCTTTTCACTTCATTGTGTCAATAAACCCCCCATGCCGCCATGCTAATCCATAAAGATTAACTACTACTATTTCCTGGGAGGAGAAGCCAGAGGCATCTTGGGTGCGCCCGGGCAGGGGGGCAATGGCTTTACAACCCGGTGTCATGATACTCGCTTTTAAAAACGGTGATCACAGTGCCCTCATAGCGGCAAGAGAGAGAGAAAAAAAAGTGTCATATTTCCCTGAACCGCCCCCTTAAAGGACAACGACGCCATTTTTTTTTGTTTCCTTACTGACATCAGAAAAACGTTTTATAGCTCGCTAAAATACCCAAAACACGCAGGCTGATATTTTTAGTCAAATGCAAAACACCACCCACCTTTTTCGTGACGTCACGCCAAGACGTCTTGCCTTGCTCGATAATCAAAACAATGGCTTCAGATTCGGAGAGGATGCTTTCTTGTTACTCATCCAGTTATGAATATGATTCAAATACAGTGAGATCTCAACTTACGAACTTAATTGGTTCCCAGACAGAGTGTGTAAAGCGAAAAGTGTGCATCTCAAAAAAAAAAAACCCACAGGAAACCATTAAAATGGGAATCATCCGTTCCCGGGTTTCCATAAAATATACTTTTCAACTAAATAAGCCTTAAAACTACACACAACATACCTTATTCTATGTATCATAAATGTGCTGTTGTATTGTAATGAAAGAAATACACTGTATTGTATCATAAAGTCACTTTATTTACATTTGTGATGGTCATTTATGGCTTGATGGAATGGCGTTGGAGGTCGAAGGTCAAAGGGAATTGCTGTTTGGAAAGAGAGGAGCATTACATGAGGACTGTAATTAAAGAAATAAACTGTGCTGTAAAATAAAGTTTTATTGACCTTTTTGATGGTCGTTGATGGCTTATGGAAGGAGAGTCACCTTCCATAAGGACTGTTGGTAACTTAACCTCTGGTGCTGTTCGGTCGTGTGCTTCCACCCAAGATCACTCCGGCAGCTGTGGTGGGTGTGTATTATGAAAATAGTGCTTATTATAAGGTTTAATTTTCATAAATTTGACATTTGTAAGACGAACATTTTGTAAGTTGAGGTGTTTGTAAGTTGATGTCTCACTGTAATTGTGAAGAGGAAAGCATAAATGTTTGCAATCGATTAAAGAAGTCCTTCCGTGTCATTTTGAGGCATCTGGACTGAAATGTAGCGTCCCAGAAAATGCACACGATGGCGCCCAAGCTCTGTTGGAAATGGGCTGATTTGTCTGCTGGGAATTTGTGTCAACTAGTATCAAATAGTAGTTTTGGTGCAACACACAACGATTCACCATCGCATTTATTTATGTGTTTTCCTTCTAATTTCGCCATCAACACGGATCAACATGATGTTTTCAGACCAAACAAAGTACCCAAAATGCATTGTGTGTCGCTTTCTCGATCAGGGGTGTTCCTGACGTGACGTCACGTCAGGAATCGTCACCAACACAAAAACAAGACTTCCTGAATATTCAGCGCGAGTCTTAAAACGTAAGATATAGCGATATGCTGGGAAATCTTTGTAAAATACGCTCAGTAGAAGTCATTTGAAGCCATTTTACAAATTATGTACGCAACTTGTCAGTTGTCCTTTAAAGTCAACTCGCTCACGTGAATGTTGTGGCGATTGAATAGTACGTGCGGTGGCTAATTGTGCTTGGGATTGACAAACTGGTTAGGGTTGTGTTTGTTTTGGGTATTGACGCATCGTGTGTGGAAGATCTAATGGCTGCATGTGTGTTTTTATTATATTCTTTTTACAGCAATCACCTGACACAATCCCTGGACCGAGCGCAGGCCCGACAGTAAATAAGGTGAGCGCACACAGATGATGTCACCTCTTTTTTTTGTTTCGCGACCAGTTGAGAGTATGTTTGTTTAGCCTCAACACAAATGAGCTCATTGCGTATTTTCACCCGTGTTAGGGGGGGGGTGTCATTTTGGGCCGTTCTCACATGATGCAGAAAACACGCAATAATCTCGCAGAGTGTTTTTCGGAGGCGTTCTTGTTTCTTTTCTTTTTACTCTTGAAAGATGTGCAATGTGGATGACCACACCCCCTAAATCTGAAAGTGTGTTTTACAGCTATAAAGAAAGCTTTTAAGCATGGTTCAAATATGCTAAATACTTGAATTCCAAAGTCTCCAAGATGAAAGATTCGTCATCAAATTTGCCCAACGTTTACCATTGCTTTCTCGCGGGGTTACA
This sequence comes from Hippocampus bargibanti, assembly GCF_051943395.1. Classification (NCBI taxonomy): domain Eukaryota; kingdom Metazoa; phylum Chordata; class Actinopteri; order Syngnathiformes; family Syngnathidae; genus Hippocampus; species Hippocampus bargibanti. Next base: position 7,417,399 of record NC_142753.1, on the reverse strand, counting down.
ATACAATACCAATTGATTTATGTAGTGTTTTAACAACAGCTGGAAGAAAGCGCTTAACATCGACAATGATCGTATCCAGGAAAAATAAAGCAGTGGCAAAGATAGTAGAAAGCACCAGGGAGTAAAATTAAGATCAAGTCTGAATGTTTACTCATCACAATGTAGCAAAGCTCTCAAGCCGGTTCAACATTTAATACACAATCTAAAATATATATATATATACACAGGTAACATCCGACTTAAGACCAGCCCAACTTACGACCGCCCGTACTTACGACCACAACTTCCAGACCCTATTTTTACCATTTTAATTCTACGCCTGGCACCGCAACGCGCTAGCAGGCTGGCAACGCGTCCGACTATTTTGGCTAGCGAGCCAGCATCTCACTCTCGCACAGCAATCGACCGTGTGATGGTACCAGGGGGGGGGGGGGGGGGGTTGTCAGTCATTTAGCCTCTGAGTCTCTATTCAACATTTTTAATGGATTTCGACTTACGACCATTTTGACTTGCGACCGTTTGGTCGGAACGGAACTCAGTCGTAAGTCGGATGTTACCTGTATATATTTTTGAAATTAGAAAGACATGGGGCTTTTGGGGGTATTTTACAAAGGTTACAAAGATGTTCCAAGTGAAATGCAAACTGGGATCTCGACCGGTCATGATGCAGATGTGCCGAAAATAAAAACATCTACCGGGCTTGCTAAGATAACATAAAATGTCAAACATGAAAATTTCCCCATTGTGGGACTATGAAAGCTTTTCTGATTCTGATTCATTGGCCATTTCCAAAACACGTGCTAATTAATCATACTTGGATCAAGTGTATGTGTGCATTTAGCATTATTTTTATGATGTTGCAAAACCTTTGCTGTACTATTCTTCTTGTGTTTTATTAATGTTTTATTTATGTATTTTTTGCTCCTGTTTCAGTCATGCTCCCAGAGTTTCCCCTGCGCCGGCCGGGCTGTCCGAAATGGTTTCCTTTCCCATGGGCCATACCCAGCTAAAGACAAGATCCACCTAGCCAGAATCATTCGGTACATTTGACTGTCTCTATGAGGGTTTTTTTTTGCTTGTATGTCTCCTTCAGGATTCATAAATGTGTGTGCAATTAAGTGTAACCGCTGATTCACTTATTCAATTTATTCGGGAATTGAAAAGTGTGTTGTGGAGCGCCATTGCCGTATTTGTTCAGTTTTAGTTTTTTTTTTTTGCGTGTGGTGCCGATAAAGCACTTTGGCAATGTTTTTCCCTCCCACACGGGGGCAGCATTTGCCTTTTTGTCTATGTTAGCGCTTTGTTCCAGCTTCAGCTGTTAAAGCGCTATATAAATTAATATGTATGCATTGCATTGTATTTTGGACAGCCGCCCTCATTTCAAGCTCATATAACTCCAGATCCATATAACTTAGGAATTAACTTTTTTTTGGATGAAATAAGAGAGTCTGAGGTTTCTAACACTTTATTGAATGTTTATGTAGTCCTAAAACTCAATATTCTGTGGGTCCTGGAATTCAAGTGACAATGACAAAAACCCTGGCACTGGAGTGGACACATTTTTGCACATATCTGGCAGTGAATGAGTTGAAAGTCAAACATGTCTGAACACATTTTACCTTACTGAAATATATATGACAAAATATGTTTATTGTTTATTTAGATTGGAGGCTAGAACGGATTAATGGCATTGACATTGATTACAATGGAGAATGATGATTTGAGAATTTGAGATAAGGGTGAAATGGAGCCCGGTGGACATGCTGGATTTTTTTCTCTTCATCTCTTTTATCTCTTCATCTCTTTGTCTCTTGAGTATATATGAGTAATAATTTATGAATTAACTCTTTTTTTTCTGATAAAAGAATACACTTTAAGATTTATCTAGTCCTAAAACTCAATATTTTGTGGGTCCTGCAATTTGAGTGGACACATTTTTGCACGTCGTCTGGCAGTGAATGAGTTCACCAGTCACGGAAGTTCCCCATCCTGACCTGACACTCTAGCTGTGCATGCACTAACGTTATTGAGTTCTGCAGTGTATGCAAAAAGAGGAAAAAATATATATATATATAAAATGCATACGGTATGCATCACTGGTGGCATTTTTTTTTCTTTCCTGCGCGCGTCCAAAATGAACATGTCATCTATTTGACAGGCGCAGTTACGTGGGCGTGGAGCTGGTGCAGTGGCTGTGCGAGCAATGCGCGTACGTGCGATGCCGGACCACCGCCGTACGCGTCTGGCAGGTGCTCCTGGAACTGGGTGTCCTCTTGTCGGGTAAATCCTCCATTTTGTCCATTTTGTCATCTGCTCACATGTAAGAATATTTGTCATGTCATCAATGCAAAGAAATCTTCATCTTGTCTCACCAGTGGACCAGCGAGTCGTCTTCTCGGACGCCAATACTTACTACCAGTTCAGTTTTGAGGAGTGCGATTCGACGTCCTGCGAGTTTCGTTCCAACGAAGGGGATTGGCCGGAAGCTGTTAGGCTCCTCCTTCAACTAGCCCCCTATGTTCAGTTTCGCTCTGCGGACAGAACCAACAGCCCGTAAGTCGCTGGCTGCTGACGGTCATTGCAAGACCTGTTGTGGCTCAATATTACTTCACTAATAAGGCACCCCAGCGTATAAGGCGCAGTGTCATATTTTGAAGAAAATCAAGGCTTTTGGGTGCGCCTTATGCGCCGGAAAATACAGTACTGTATTCCTTTACAAGTCATTTGCTGCTTGTTTTTAAACGGTGTGTACGATTCCTGACGTGGGTGCTGCTGAACTCAATCTGTCACTCAGATAGATAAATGACCAAAAATCGCCTATGCTGCATTTAATCCCCCACCTTGTTTTTTGTGTCTGTGCCAGTCTGAAAAGGTGTGCTAAGTGTCCAGTCACCATTAACTATTTGCAGACAAATTCAGGGCTCTTCAACACAAATTGTTGAAAGCAACATTCACCATAAAAATCTAAGCATTTTTCTTTTCTTTTTTTCATCCTCCCGCCCCCAACACGCCAACCTTGAAGATATCAGAATGTTAAAAAAAAAAGTGTAGAGACCATAACGGAATGACTCCTTTCATCCCAAGTATTGACCCGAATAATCTGTGCGTATGCGGTTACGTATTCCACATTCTCATCCGGTCTGTTCGCTTTTGATTCCCTTTTATTTCTTTTTCTTTGCTCGTGCCGACACCTGTCCACTTATCCACCGGTGCAAAAAAAGCACAATCGCCCCAGAGTTGTCCAGCGATGACAGTCAAATGGCGCCAACGTTCCTCCCAAATCCAAAACAGTGCTGGCATATTCGTGCTGCCAAAAAGCCACAACCGCTCACGATGTATCAAACGGATAAGCTTTTATTTCTGTGACGCTCTCTCAATCTTTGAAACAGACAACCAGGAAGTAAGTCAAGTTGTTTTTGTGTCTTTCCAAGGTCAGAGGAGGACTCTGAGGGAAACCGGGATGTTTGCGGTGAGATCCTCCAGATGAAGGCGCTCGAAAGGCTCACGTCAACAGTACGTCTATGTACAATCCAATACAGTATATATTGATTTATTTAGCGCTTCAATAACAGCTGAAGTTGTAACAAAGCGCGTAACATGGGCAACTATCATATACAGGAAATAAAGCAGTCACCAAGATAGACTATGTGTGTGCATTTGTTAAAAAAAAAGCACAGTGCTGAATTATACACTGCATTTTTTTCTTTCCACCATTTTCATTAGGTACAAAGTGAATTGGCTGCTGCTCTTGCCCGGAAGACACGAAAAGCTAGTGAGTCAACACACCCTCTGAGTCTATTAGGATAATATGCCTCTAAAAAAAAAAGAAAGGATGTTACCCGACTTCTGTCTCTGTCTGCAGTATCAGAGCAGGACTCTGATATGCCGGAGACGAGCCAGCAGGACGTCCGCTCACCGATGGCAGAATCCATCCCGGTAAAACGGCAATCCATTTAACCTCATTAACTAAAATGTGTCCACTCCAGTGCCAGGGTTTTTGTCATTTTCACTGAAATTGCAGGACCCACAGAATATTGAATTTTAGGACTACATCAACGTTAAATACCTTAGACTCTCTTCTTTAATCAGGAAAAAAAGTTAATTCCTAAATTATACGGGTCTGGAGTTATATGAGCTTGAAATGGGGGAGGCTGTCCAAAATACAATGCAATACATACATATTGGTTTATATATAATAATAATAATAATAATAATAATCACACATTTCATTTCTAAGCGCCTTTAAAAACTCTCAAGGTCACTTTACTGAGCAGCGGCAGCCACACGCGCCGGCGTTCACTCAACCCAGAAGTAACTCAAATAGATGGAAATCTAGCTAGCTAATTGATAGCCAATAGCTAGCTAGCTAATAGATAGCTAAGATTGTTGACATTGATGGTGCCCAATCACTTTTTATAGAACAGGCTACTAATGTTGTCAATGGAGGTGCTTGCAACCTGGTGCCCACAGTCACTATCTTTGGCTCTCTAAGTAGCTAATAGATAGCTAGCCAGCTAATGATAGCTACACCTTTTCTCTAGGTGAGCTGCGGCAGATAGCGCTTTAACAACAGCTGAAGCTGGAACAAAGCGCTAATATGGAAAAAAGGGACATGCTTCCCCCTTATGGAAAAGAAAAAAAACATTGCCAGAGACTATGCCCAGTGCTTTATCAGCACCCAAGCATGAAAAAAAATAATAATTGGGAATGGCGCTCTACCTCATATTTTCAATTCCCGAATAAATTTGTGAATGGGCAGTGAATGAGTTAAAGTCTTGGGCAAGCTTGACCGTCAAATAACCCGTCTGTATTTTTATTTTGTTTTGTTCGCCTAAGAATAATAAACCCAAGTGCAAGTCCAAAAATAGCGGATGTCCGTAACTTCATTCCCGTGTGTTATCAGGCCTTCCCCCGAATGAGCGGCAGAGTCGAGGGTATTTTTCTAGTAAACACAATGTGTGGGAGCGATGCACGCAGAAAGTGGTCGCTTCACTCTTCAGGAAATTAAAGATACAAAAATCACAATGATGCCATTTGCGCTTCATTCAGCAAGGCTAACATGGTGTCATGTTTCTAAATTGTGATTAGAGAGGGATGCACAAGCCAATATACATACACACACACACACACACACACACACACACACACACACACACACACTATCCACACACACACTCCCGCCCACTGAGGCTGATAATCACTCACATTCGCTTTCTCCGCCAGATCTGCTGACATGGAGACAAAGAGAGCGAAATGCAACCGATAGAAGGAATTACAGAGTATAATGTCGAATGTCTCCGATTTAGGATAATGAGGCTTTAGAGACCACCGATAGTCGCTGGATTACTTTTAAAAAAATATATTTTGCTTCCCTTTTTTCCCCTCAAATGAGCTTTATGAAAAAAGTTAACGTGTAACTTCCTTACATCGGACCGATATCACCGAGCGTCCATCCAAAATCCGACTGTCTCCATCATGTCTTGGGATTGCGGGTTGAGATACGTCTTCATGCCCCCCGCGTTGCAGCTGGGCGGCGGAGGCGGCGGGACCGTGTGCGGCCGTGAGGAGCTGACCAGCCGATTGGGTTTTGAGGCTGTCCAACGTCTGGCTAAGGACGGCTGCCGCCTCCTGCAGAACCACAACTACCGGTTACCCGACAGGAACCAGGCGGTGAGTCCAGCGTTCGGCACATGATGCTCGTGATGGCAAAGTTAGGGAACTTTTGGTGGTGTCGTTTTTGAAGTGGGTGGTTACCGTATTTTCCGGTGTATAAGGCGCATGGTGCATTTTGTAACTTTTTCCATATACAGTAAAGTCTCGTTATATCGATAGTCCCGGTTATATCGATACTATTTCTATGCACACACGGAGAAAATTACATGCAAACAGGGTCGGATATATCGATAGTCCCGGTTATATCGAGATTTTTTCGGACTCCCTTGAATATCGATATAACGAGACTTTACTGTATAAGGCACAGCGGACTATAAGGCGCACTTTGAATGAATAAAAAACGTTTTCTAAATAGTATTGATGGAGATTAGACAGAATAAGAAGTTATCATATTTTAAAGTTTCATGTTGTTATATGGTTAGTCAACATGTGTGACTCGAATACACAATTGAAGCACAGACAACGTGGGGTCAATCTGAGGTCAACAGAAACAGCAAGTTAAACAGGCATCTTCATCTAGGTCTAGGCGATCTGGCCTTTAGAATTTAGGACTTGAGATAATCCTTTATCGCCGAAGTTATTTACGACTTGAACATCCTTCACAGGAAGAGCTCATTAGCCAAGTTACAAATGTATTCATTCAGTTTGCGCCTCCTCATTTGTGACTTTGCGCGCATGTCATTAGAGCCTGTTAAATAACCACCAGTCGGCCGGTTCGTGACGACGTTAATCAAAACACGAGTGTGACTTCACGCTTCGCACTCGGGTCTGTGCAGCGTTAGGCGGCTTACACGTGTCATGCATATTCATGCACCACTGGTGCCGTGTTAGATGTAGAGACACTGCAGGCTCACATAATCATAATGAGATGGGATGGGGGGGGGGGGGTTAATGAAGCCATACGCTGTCGAATTCTGCTTACCCCAGGGCAAAAACAAAGGAAGTTGGCTTGTGCCCTCCGACGGCGTGTGCGTTTGTGGCATCTGCCACACGTCGCATCAGCTGTTTGTTAATACCCACCCTTGGGGATCACATGCAAGTGAAAAATGTGCCATCAAATGAAAAACTCTCGGATTTATTTAGCTGGTTTGGATCCCGGAAGTATGTCGGGAGATCACACCTGCCAATGGAAGTTTTTTTTTTTTTATGGGGCTTCATTCGCCCTAATAATGGAACACTTAAGCATCAGGCGATCAACACCGATTTCCAATGACGTGATCAACTTTACTTTCAAACTAAGGCAAATATCGACAAATAAACTACAATGTATTGTTGCCTCTTATCGAAATTCAGTCTCCTTCAAATAGCATTGGCACTCGTGGCTATTGTGCCCTTGAGCAAGGCATTGGAGAGTACCTTCAGGGTGGGTTCAATGCAGAAGTCAAATAACGGTGCAAAAAAAATGTGTTAGTTGGTGACAGTACAATAATCTTCCTCTTACATAGTGAGGCCTGAAAATATTTCTTTAGATTTTTTTTTCTCTCTTTTTTATTCTTTTAACTCATTCACTGCCAGACGATGTCCTTTCCAGTGCCAGGGTTTTTGTCATTTTCACTCAAATTCCAGGACCTACAACATATTCAATTTTAGTATGACATAAACATTCAATTCTGCTTAAGAAACCTTCGACTCTCTTCTTTCATCAGATAAAAAAGTTGATTCCTAAATTATATGGGTCTGGAGTTATCTTGGCTTGAAATGGGGGCAACTGTACAAAATACAATACATATTGATTTATAACATCGCCAGACGTCTGACCAGCACTTTATTGGCACCCTCCGCAAGAAAAAAACCCAAAACTCAAACAAATTCGGGAATGGCGCTCCGCGTCATGCATTTTAATTCACGAATAAATTTGGGGAATGGCAGTGAATTAGTTAATTTGTAATTCGAAGAAAAAAAAATCCTAGCACAAAAGCTAAAAATGGCTTTGAGCATGATGGTACTCGACTCAGTGGAGGCAAATATACTACTTCGGGACCAAACTCAAAGAGTGGCGGAATGCGATGCTTTGAAATATTCATGAAATAAGAGGGCGGGCACATCAAAGGGAACGAAACTAAAAAAAGAGAATCTCAGCGATGAAAGAGTCGTTGGACGCCCAAATCAACCTTGGCTGGCGATTACAAAAAAAAAACAAAAAACGCTTTCCTTTTTTACTAGGTTGTCATAGTGACTTGATTTGACTTTCTTTTTTTCTCCCGTGACGGGCAAACCCCAATGAACCGGTGCGGTCTGTTGCCATAGCGATATGATTCAGGCATCCATGTTGTGCATTGCACGCGTCGCCGCTTTCTATGCAGTGAATGCGAATATGACTTTATACAATTGAGTCCAACACCATGTATGCATGCATTGACGGGTCCTTTCTGTGGTATCGCTAGTATTTCATATCGCGGTTTGGGGGGGGGGGGGGGTCCAAACGTATTTGGTTTTCGTTTTTCCTATCTGTCATTTCCAGGAAGTTAGGCCCTTGAGCTATCAAAACACAGATTATGAGTATGCGCACACGCCCGCATACTGACATGAATTGTGCTTCCTTTTTGGCTTTCCGTGACACAACCCCCACCCCTTACACCGTACGTCATCTTCTGTGTGTGTGTGACCCTGCGTGCGACATCGCAGGTGCATGTTTTTTTGCTCTCCGGGCCTGCTGTTCCCAAATCCAAATCTCTTGCCTGTTTTGAGACTGCCCGCTCGAAAAGGCAGATGCACACGCAGAGGCAGACCTGGTGTGAACCCGCTGAAGAGAGGAAAGACAAAATGAGTTTCGGGGACTGACAAAAGGAAAGAGTGAGGAAGGTTGAGAGAGTGAAGGATGTTCAGATGGTTGAATTGAAGGAAGGGACTGGCGGGAATGGAAAGGAAAAAGGCTGGCGCGCCCGTTCGCCAAGGATAAATTGCTGTTGAAATAAAAAAAAAAGTCAGATTTCCGGTCATAAAAAACAACCTTTTTGAATTTTGAGTGAGTATTCTAAAGATGTCTTCTCCCCTGACAGTTTTATTTTATTTTTTTATTATTTATTTAATTGATTTTTATTTTATTTTATTTGTTATTTTATTTATTTTATTTTAGTTTTTATTTATTTTATGTAATTGTTTTTTTTTTAATTATTTTATTTTGTTTTTAATTTATTGTATTTTATTTATCTTTTTAGTGGTTTTTCTT